>NW_027508155.1:0-136189 GCF_051348905.1 Ranitomeya variabilis | reverse complement strand
TGTAGGGTGTAGGGTGTCGGGTGTAGCGTGTAGGGTGTAGGGTGTAGAGCGTAGGGTGTAGCGTGTATGGTGTAGAGTGTAGCGTGTAGCGTGCAGAGTATAGCGTGTAGGGTGTAGCGTGTAGCGTGCAGTGTAGCATGTAGGGTGTAGAGTGTAGCGTGTTGCGTGTAGGGTGTAGAGTGTAGCGTGTAGCGTGTAGAGTGTAGAGTGTAGCATGTAGCGTGTAGAGTGTAGCGTGTAGGGTGTAGAGTATAGCGTGTAGCGTGTAGGGTGTAGGGTGTAGAATGTAGAGTGTAGCATGTAGCGTGTAGCGTGTAGAGTGTAGCGTGTAGCGTGTAGAGTGTAGGGTGTAGCGTGTAGCGTGTAGCGTGTAGAGTGTAGGGTGTAGCGTGTAGCGTGTAGGGTGTAGGGTGTAGAGTGTAGCGTGTAGCGTGTAGAGTGTACGGTGTAGAGTGTAGGGTGTAGCGTGTAGGGTGTAGAGTGTAGCGTGTAGCGTGTAGCGTGTAGGGTTAAGTTACACGCTACACACTAAACACAAAAAGAAAAGGATATGCAAACCAATGGGATCCACGTTAAATAGTCAATTTTATTGTACAAAAATAGTAATCCACAAACAGAACCAGGCAAATCATACATTTAAAAACATTTAAAACACTAGTATGGCTGAATAGGCCATAAGTAATTTTACCCGAGGGAATGAAGGAAGCTAATACTTTACAGCATATGTGAGACAGGAGAAATAACCAGAGAGAAAAAATTGCTAGGTATGCGGGTACACCAATCTTGGTCAAATCTACATATAAGAAGCCTATTGTTTACTGCCAACTGTGACCCCCTGAGTACTATGACAGGAAACATATACTCCAGCCTAGTATCTGGAAGAAATACATCATGGATCCTATTTTGTTCAACACAGCATGCGTGCGCACAGTTGGTAAGCAAATGAAAGCAGACCCCTATAGAAAGGTAATCAGGGAAATAGATATGCTGCAGTACTACAAAATCCTAGTTATTTGGATAAATGTATGCATACAGACGCCTTGTGGAAATAGAAAGAATCAGGATCCATTGTCCTAAGGCTTGGAAAAATGCCAGGCCATGCATGAAGTAAATAGGTGTAATTCCATAGCAGTCCTGTCCCTCGGGAACAAAACAAAGGAAGCCCTGAACCCCACGCGTATCGACGCTACTCAAGCGTCTTCATCAGAGGAAAAAGTGACACCCTACACGCTACACTCTACACCCTACACAATACACGCTGCTTGCTACACCCTACATGCTACACTCTACACGCTACACGCTAAACCCTACACGGTACACCCTACACCCTACACCCTACACGCTACACGCTACACCCTACACCCTACACCCTACACGCTACAATCTACACGCTACACGCTACACACTATACGCTACACGCTACACGCTACACTCTACACCCTACACGCTACACTCTACACCCTACACGCTACACCCTACACTCTACACGCTACATGCTACACTCTACACCCTACACAATACACGCTACTTGCTACACCCTACATGCTACACTCTACACGCTACACGCTACACGCTACACCCTACACGGTACACCCTACACCCTACACCCTACACGCTACAATCTACACGCTACACGCTACACACTATACGCTACACGCTAGACGCTACACTCTACACGCTACACGATACACGCTACACCCTACACGCTACACCCTACACTCTACACCCTACACGCTACACCCTACACGGTACACCCTACACCCTACACCCTACACGCTACAATCTACACCCTACAACCTACTCGCTACACGCTACACGCTACACGCTACACCCTACACGCTACACCCTACACTCTACACCCTACACCCTACACGCTACACGCTACACGCTACACCCTACACGCTACACCCTACACTCTACACCCTACACGCTACACCCTACACGCTACACGTTACACTCTACACCCTACACCCTGCACTCTACACCCTACACCCTACTCTCTACACTCTACACTCTACACCCTACACGCTACACTCTACACCCTACACCCTACACGCTGCACGCTACACTCTACACGCTAAACGCTACAGCTTATACCCTACACTCTACACCGTACACCCTACATGCTACACTCTACACCCTACACGCTACACCCTACACCCTACACCCTACATGCTACACCCTACACTCTACACCCTACACCCTACACGCTACACCCTACGCCCTGCACGCCACACACTACACTCTACACGCTACACCCTACACCCTACACTGTACACCCTACACCCTACACGCTACACGCTACACTCTACACGCTACACCCTACACTCTACACCCTACACCCTACACTCTACACCCTACACGCTACATGCTACACTCTACACCCTAGACGCTACACTCTATACCCTACACTCTACACGCTACACCCTACACCCTACACTCTACATGCTACACCCTACACCCTACACCCTACACTCTACATGCTACACGCTACGCGCTACATGCTACACGCTACACCCTACACGCTACACGCTACACACTACACGCTACACCCTACACCCTACACGCTACACGCTACACTCTACACCCTACACGCTACACCCTACACCCTACACGCTACACGCTACACTCTACACCCTACACGCTACACCCTACACTCTACACCCTGCACGCTACACCCTACACTCTACACCCTACACGCTATACGCTACACTCTACACCCTGCACGCTACACGCTACACCCTACAC
Organism: Ranitomeya variabilis; assembly: GCF_051348905.1. Classification (NCBI taxonomy): domain Eukaryota; kingdom Metazoa; phylum Chordata; class Amphibia; order Anura; family Dendrobatidae; genus Ranitomeya; species Ranitomeya variabilis. The sequence goes on along the minus strand of NW_027508155.1, from coordinate 133,441 downwards.
GCTACACTCTACACCCTACACGCTACACCCTACACTCTACACCCTACACCCTACACGCTACACGCTACACTCTACACCCTACACGCTACACCCTACACTCCACACCCTACACCCTACATGCTACACGCTACACCCTACACGCTACACATTACACTCTAAACCCTACACTCTACATCCTACACCCTACACTCTACACCCTACACGCTACACTCTACACCCTACACCCTACATGCTACACGCTACACGCTACACTCTACACCCTACACGCTACACGCTACACCCTACTAGCTAAACGCTACAAACTACACGCTACATATTACACTCTACACCCTAGCGTGTAGCGTGTAGGGTGTAGAGTGTAGCGTGTAGGGTGTAGAGTGTAGCGTGTAGGGTGTAGAGTGTAGCATGTAGCGTGTAGGGTGTAGGGTGTAGAGTGTAGAGTGTAGCATGTAGCGTGTAGATTGTAGGGTGTACCGTGTAGGGTGTAGAGTGTAGCATGTAGGGTGTAGGGTGTAGAGTGAAGGGTGTAGCGTGTAGAGTGTAGCGTGTAGCGTGTACGGTGTAGGGTGTAGAGTGTAGGGTGTAGCGTGTAGCGTGTAGCTTGTAGGGTGTAGAGTGTAGCGTGTAGCGTATAGGCTGTAGCGTGTAGGGTGTACCATGTATCATGTAGGATGTAGGGTGTAGAGTGTAGCATGTAGCGTGTAGCGTGTGTAGGGTGTAGGGTGTAGCGTGTAGGGTGTAGAGTGCAGCGTGTAGGGTGTAGAGTGTAGCGTGTAGCGTGTGTAGGGTGTAGGGTGTAGAGTGTAGCGTGTAGCGTGTAGGGTGTAGGGTGTAGGGTGTAGAGTGTAGCGTGTAGGGTGTAGCGTGTAGGGTTTAGGGTGTAGGGTGTAGAGTGTAGGGTGTTGCGTGTAGGGTGTGGAGTGTAGCGTGTAGGGTGTAGCGTGTAGAGTGTAGCGTGTAGCGTGTAGGGTGGAGAGTGTAGAGTGTAGGGTGTAGCGTGTAGGGTGTAGAGTGTAGCGTGTAGCGTGCAGGGTGTAGAGTGTAGCGTATAGCGTGTAGGGTGTAGGATGTAGAGTGTAGCGTGTAGGGTGTAGAGTGTAGCGTGTAGAGTGTAGCATGTAGCGTGTAGGGTGTAGGGTGTAGAGTGTAGAGTGTAGCGTGTAGGGTGAAGCATGTAGGGTGTAGGGTGTCGGGTATAGCGTGTAGGGTGTAGGGTGTAGAGTGTAGGGTGTAGCGTGTATGGTGTAGAGTGTAGCGTGTAGCGTGTAGAGTGTAGCGTGTAGGGTGTAGCGTGTAGCGTGCAGAGTGTAGCGTGTAGGGTGTAGAGTGTAGCGTGTTGCGTGTAGGGTGTAGAGTGTAGCGTGTAGCGTGTAGAGTGTAGAGTGTAGCGTGTAGCGTGTAGAGTGTAGCGGGTAGGGTGTAGAGTGTAGCATGTAGCGTGTAGGGTGTAGGGTGTAGAGTGTAGAGTGTAGCGTGTAGGGTGAAGCATGTAGGGTGTAGGGTGTCGGGTATAGCGTGTAGGGTGTAGGGTGTAGAATGTAGGGTGTAGCGTGTATGGTGTAGAGTGTAGCGTGTAGGGTGTAGAGTGTAGCGTGTATCGTGTAGCGTGTAGCGTGTAGGGTGTAGGGTGTGGGGTGTTGAGTGTAGGGTGTAGCGTATAGGGTGTAGAGTGTAGCGTGCAGAGTGTAGGGTGTAGAGTGTAGGGTGTAGCGTGTAGGGTGTAGAGTGTAGCGTGTAGGGTGTAGAGTGTAGCGTGTAGCGTGTAGCGTGTAGGGTGTTGGGTGTAGCGTGTAGGGTGTAGAGTGTAGCGTGTAGGGTGTAGAGTGTAGCATGTAGCGTGTAGCATGTAGAGTGTAGCGTGTAGCGTGTAGCGTGTAGGGTGTAGGGTGTAGGGTGTAGAGTGTAATGTGTAGTGTGTAGGATGTAGCGTGTTGCGTGTAGCGTGTGTAGTGTAGCCTGTAGGGTGTAGAGTGTAGCGTGTAGCGTGTTGCGTGCAGCATGCAGTGTGTAGGGTGTAGAGTGTAGCGTGTAGCGTGTAGAGTGTAGCGTGTAGGGTGTAGGGTGTAGCGTGTAGAGTGTAGCGTGTAGTGTGTAGATTGTAGCGTGTAGCGTGTAGGGTGTAGGGTGTAGTGTGTAGGGTGTAGAGTGTAGCGTGTAGGGTGTAGGGTGTATCGTGTATCGTGTAGGGTGTAGAGTGCAGCGTTTAGCGTGTAGCGTGTAGGGTGTAGCGTGTAGGGTGTGGAGTGTAGCGTGTAGGCTGTAGGGTGTAGAGTGTAGGGTGTAGCATGTAGGGTGTAGCGTGTAGGGTGTAGAGTGTAGCATGTAGCGTGTAGGGTGTAGAGTGTAGCGTGTAGCGTGTAGGGTGTAGGGTGTAGCGTGTAGCGTGTAGGGTGTAGGGTGTAGAGTGTAGGGTTTAGCGTGTAGCGTGTAGGGTGTAGAATGTCGAGTGTAGGGTGTATGGTGTACAGTGTAGCGTGTAGCGTGTAGCGTGTAGAGTGTAGGGTGTAGAGTGTAGGGTGTAGCGTGTAGGGTGTAGAGTGTAGCATGTAGCGTGTAGCATGTAGGGTGTAGAGTGAAGGGTGTAGCGTGTAGGGTGTATAGTGTAGAGTGTAGGGTGTAGAGTGTCGAGTGTAGGGTGTATGGTCTAGAGTGTAGGGTGTAGAGTGTAGCGTGTAGCGTGTAGAGTGTAGGGTGTAGAGTGAAGGGTGTAGCGTGTAGGGTGTAGCATGTAGCGGGTAGGGTGTAGAATGTCGAGTGTAGGGTGTATGGTGTAGAGTGTAGGGTGTAGAGTGTAGCGTGTAGCGTGTAGGGTGTAGGGTGTAGAGTGTAGGGTGTAGCGTGTAGGGAGTAGGGTGTAGGGTGTAGCGTGTAGGGTGTAGCGTGTAGGGTGTAGAGTGTAGGGTGTAGCATGTAGCATGTAGCGTGTAGCGTGTAGGGTGTAGGGTGTAGTGTGTAGGGTGTAGCGTGTAGGGTGTAGCGTGTAGGGTGTAGAGTTTAGCGTGTAGCGTGTAGAATGTAGCGTGTAGCGTGTAGGGAGTATGGTGTAGGGTGTAGCGTGTAGAGTGTAGCGTGTAGCGTGTAGTGTGTAGCGTGTAGCGTGTAGGGTGTAGCATGTAGGGTGTAGAGTGTAGCATGTAGCGTGTAGGGTGTAGGGTGTAGAGTGTAGGGTGTAGCGTGTAGGGTGTAGAGTGTAGCGTGTAGCGTGTAGGGTGTAGAGTGTAGGGTGTAGCGTGTAGGGTGTAGAGTGTAGCGTGTAGCGTGTAGGGTGTAGGGTGTAGAGTGAAGGGTGTAGCGTGTAGGGTGTAGCATGTAGCGGGTAGGGTGTAGAATGTCGAGTGTAGGGTGTATGGTGTAGAGTGTAGGGTGTAGAGTGTAGCGTGTAGCGTGTAGGGTGTAGGGTGTAGAGTGTAGGGTGTAGCGTGTAGGGAGTAGGGTGTAGGGTGTAGCGTGTAGGGTGTAGCGTGTAGGGTGTAGAGTGTAGGGTGTAGCATGTAGCATGTAGCGTGTAGCGTGTAGGGTGTAGGGTGTAGTGTGTAGGGTGTAGCGTGTAGGGTGTAGCGTGTAGGGTGTAGAGTATAGCGTGTAGCGTGTAGAATGTAGCGTGTAGCGTGTAGGGAGTAGGGTGTAGGGTGTAGCGTGTAGAGTGTAGCGTGTAGCGTGTAGTGTGTAGCGTGTAGCGTGTAGGGTGTAGCATGTAGGGTGTAGAGTGTAGCATGTAGCGTGTAGGGTGTAGAGTGTAGGGTGTAGCGTGTAGGGTGTAGAGTGTAGCGTGTAGCGTGTAGGGTGTAGAGTGTAGGGTGTAGCGTGTAGGGTGTAGAGTGTAGCGTGTAGCTTGTAGCGTGTAGAGTGTAGGGTGTAGCGTGTAGGGTGTAGAGTGTAGCGTGTAGGGTGTAGAGTGTAGCGTGTAGCGTGTAGAGTGTAGCGTGTAGGGTGTAGCGTGTAGGGTGTAGAGTGTAGGGTGTAGCGTGTAGGGTGTAGAGTGTAGCGTGTAGGGTGTAGAGTGTAGCGTGTAGCGTGTAGCGTGTAGGGTGTTGGGTGTAGCGTGTAGGGTGTAGAGTGTAGCGTGTAGGGTGTAGAGTGTAGCATGTAGCGTGTAGCATGTAGAGTGTAGCGTGTAGCGTGTAGCGTGTAGGGTGTAGGGTGTAGGGTGTAGAGTGTAACGTGTAGTGTGTAGGATGTAGCGTGTTGCGTGTAGCGTGTGTAGTGTAGCGTGTAGGGTGTAGAGTGTAGCGTGTAGCGTGTTGCGTGTAGCATGCAGTGTGTAGGGTGTAGAGTGTAGCGTGTAGCGTGTAGAGTGTAGCGTGTAGGGTGTAGGGTGTAGCGTGTAGAGTGTAGCGTGTAGTGTGTAGATTGTAGCGTGTAGCGTGTAGGGTGTAGGGTGTAGTGTGTAGGGTGTAGAGTGTAGCGTGTAGGGTGTAGGGAGTATCGTGTATTGTGTAGGGTGTAGAGTGTAGCGTTTAGCGTGTAGCGTGTAGGGTGTAGAGTGTAGCGTGTAGCGTGTAGGGTGTAGCGTGTAGGGTGTAGCGTGTAGGGTGTGCAGTGTAGCGTGTAGGCTGTAGGGTGTAGAGTGTAGGGTGTAGCATGTAGGGTGTAGCGTGTAGGGTGTAGAGTGTAGCATGTAGCGTGTAGGGTGGAGAGTGTAGCGTGTAGCGTGTAGGGTGTAGGGTGTAGAGTGTAGGGTGTAGCGTGTAGGGAGTAGGGTGTAGGGTGTAGCGTGTAGGGTGTAGCGTGTAGGGTGTAGAGTGTAGGGTGTAGCATGTAGCATGTAGCGTGTAGCGTGTAGGGTGTAGGGTGTAGTGTGTAGGGTGTAGCGTGTAGGGTGTAGCGTGTAGGGTGTAGAGTTTAGCGTGTAGCGTGTAGAATGTAGCGTGTAGCGTGTAGGGAGTAGGGTGTAGGGTGTAGGGTGTAGCGTGTAGAGTGTAGTGTGTAGCGTGTAGTGTGTAGCGTGTAGCGTGTAGGGTGTAGCATGTAGGGTGTAGAGTGTAGCATGTAGCGTGTAGGGTGTAGGGTGTAGAGTGTAGGGTGTAGCGTGTAGGGTGTAGAGTGTAGCGTGTAGCGTGTAGGGTGTAGGGTGTAGAGTGTAGGGTGTAGCGTGTAGGGTGTAGAGTGTAGCGTGTAGCATGTAGCTTGTAGCGTGTAGAGTGTAGGGTGTAGCGTGTAGGGTGTAGAGTGAAGCGTGTAGGGTGTAGAGTGTAGCGTGTAGCGTGTAGAGTGTAGCGTGTAGGGTGTAGCGTGTAGGGTGTAGAATGTAGAGTGTAGGGTGTATGGTGTAGAGTGTAGGTTGTAGAGTGTAGCGTGTAGCGTGTATCGTGTAGGGTGTAGGTTGTAGAGTGTAGAGTGTAGTGTGTAGGGAGTAGGGTGTAGGGTGCAGTGTGTAGGGTGTAGCGTGTAGGGTGTAGGGTGTAGAGTGTAGGGTGTAGCGTGTAGCATGTAGCGTGTAGCGTGTAGCATGTAGGGTGTAGAGTGTAGAGTGTAGCATGTAGCGTGTAGCGTGTAGGGTGTAGGGTGTAGAGTGAAGGGTGTAGCGTGTAGAGTGTAGCGTGTAGGGTGTAGGGTGTAGGGTGTAGAGTGTAGTGTGTAGCATGTAGGGTGTAGAGTGTAGCGTGTAGGGTGTAGCGTGTAGGGTGTAGCGTGTAGGGTGTAGGGTGTAGAGTGTAGCGTGTAGCGTGTAGGGTGTAGCGTGTAGGGTGTAGAGTGTAGCGTGTAGGGTGTAGAGTGTAGCGTGTAGCGTGTAGGGTGTAGCGTGTAGCATGTAGCATGTAGGATGTAGGGTGTAGAGTGTAGGGTGTAGCGTGTAGGGTGTAGAGTGTAGCATGTATCGTGTAGCGTGTAGCGAGAAAGGTGTAGGGTGTAGGGTGTAGGGTGTAGAGTGTAGGGTGTAGCGTGTAGGGTGTAGAGTGTAGCATGTATCGTGTAGCGTGTAGCGTGAAGGGCGTAGGGTGTAGGGTGTAGATTGTAGGGTGTAGAGTATAGGGTGTAGAGTGTAGCGTGTAGGGTGTAGAGTGTATGGTGTAGCGTGTAGGGTGTAGATTGTAGCGTGTAGTGTGCAGCATGTAGGGTGTAGGGTGTAGCGTGTAGGGTGTAGAGTGTAGAATGTAGGGTGTAGAGTGTAGCGTGTAGCGTGTAGGGTGTAGGGTGTAGAGTGTAGGGTGTAGCGTGTAGAGTGTAGCATGTAGGGTGTAGGGTGTAGAGTGTAGCGTGTATAGTGTAGCGTGTAGGGTGTATGGTGTAGAGTGTAGGGTGTAGCGTATAGGGTGTAGAGTGTAGCGTGTAGGATGTAGGGTGTAGAGTGTAGGTTGTAGCGTGTAGGGTGTAAAGTGTAGCGTGAAGGGTGTAGAGTGTAGCGTGTAGGGTGTAGAGTGTAGCGTGTAAGGTGTAGGGTGTAGGGTGTAGCGTGTAGGGTGTAGAGTGTAGCGTGTAGCGTGTAGCATGTAGCGTGTAGAGTGTAGGGTGTAGCGTGTAGGGTGTAGAGTGTGGCGTGTAGGGTATAGCGTGTAGGGTGTAGAGTGTAGCATGTAGCGTGTAGGGTGTAGGGTGTAGAGTGTAGGGTGTAGTGTGTAGGTTGTAGATTGTAGCGTGTAGTGTGCAGCGTGTAGGGTGTAGGGTGTAGCATGTAGAGTGTAGAGTGTAGAATGTAGGGTGTAGCGCGTAGCGTGTAGGGTGTAGCGTGTAGGGTGTAGAGTGTAGCGTGTAGGGTGTAGAGTGTAGCGTGTAGGGTGTAGGGTGTAGCGTGTAGCATGTAGCATGTAGGATGTAGGGTGTAGAGTGTAGGGTGTAGCGTGTAGCGTGTAGGGCGTAGAGTGTAGAGTGTAGCGCGTATCGTGTAGCGTGTAGCGTGTAGGGTGTAGGGTGTAGAGTGTAGTGTGTAGCATGTAGGGTGTAGAGTGTAGCGTGTAGGGTGTAGCGTGTAGGGTGTAGCGTGTAGGGTGTAGAGTGTAGCGTGTAGCGTGTAGGGTGTAGCGTGTAGGGTGTAGAGTGTAGCGTGTAGGGTGTAGAGTGTAGCGTGTAGCGTGTAGGGTGTAGGGTGTAGCGTGTAGCATGTAGGATGTAGGGTGTAGAGTGTAGGGTGTAGCGTGTAGGGTGTAGAGTGTAGCATGTATCGTGTAGCGTGTAGCGTGAAGGGTGTAGGGTGTAGGGTGTAGAGTGTAGGGTGTAACGTGTAGGGTGTAGAGTGTAGCATGTATCGTGTAGCGTGTAGCGTGAAGGGTGTAGGGTGTAGGGTGTAGATTGTAGGGTGTAGCATATAGGGTGTAGAGTGTAGCGTGTAGGGTGTAGAGTGTATGGTGTAGCGTGTAGGGTGTAGATTGTAGCGTGTAGTGTGCAGCATGTAGGGTGTAGGGTGTAGCGTGTAGGGTGTAGAGTGTAGAATGTAGGGTGTAGAGTGTAGCGTGTAGAGTGTAGGGTGTAGGGTGTAGAGTGTAGGGTGTAGCGTGTTGCATGTAGGGTGTAGGGTGTAGAGTGTAGCGTGTATAGTGTAGCGTGTAGGGTGTAGTGTGTAGGGTGTAGCGTATAGGGTGTAGAGTGTAGCGTGTAGGATGTAGGGTGTAGAGTGTAGGTTGTAGCGTGTAGGGTGTAAAGTGTAGCGTGAAGGGTGTAGAGTGTAGCGTATAGGGTGTAGAGTGTAGGGTGTAGCGTGTAGGGTGTAGAGTGTAGCGTGTAGCGTGTAGCATGTAGCGTGTAGAGTGTAGGGTGTAGCGTGTAGGGTGTAGAGTGTGGCGTGTAGGGTGTAGCATGTAGCGTGTAGATTGTAGCGTGTAGCGTGTAGTGTGTAGCGTGTAGCGTGTAGGGTGTAGAGTGTAGCGTGTAGAGTGTAGCCTGTAGGGTGTAGGGTGTAAAGTGTAGCGTGTAGGGTGTTGAGTGTAGCATGTAGCGTGTAGGGTGTAGAGTGTAGCGTGTAGCGTGTAGGGTGTAGGGTGTAGGGTGTAGGGTGTAGCGTGTAGGGTGTAGCGTGTAGGGTGTAGAGTGTAGCGTGTAGGGTGTAGGGTGTAGAGTGTAGGGTGTAGCATGTAGGGTGTAGGGTGTAGCGTGTAGGGTGTAGAGTGTAGCATGTAGCGTGTAGGGTGTAGGGTGTAGAGTGTAGGTTGTAGTGTGTAGGGTTTATATTGTAGCGTGTAGTGTGCAGCGTGTAGGGTGTAGGGTGTAGCGTGTAGGGTGTAGAGTGTAGAATGTAGCGTGTAGAGTGTAGCGTGTAGCGTGTAGGGTATAGGGTGTAGCGTGTAGCATGTAGCGTGTAGGGTGTAGGGTGTAGCGTGTAGGGTGTAGAGTGTAGAATGTAGGGTGTAGAGTGTAGCATGTAGCGTGTAGGGTGTAGCGTGTAGGGTGTAGAGTGTAGGGTGTAGAGTGTAGCGTTTAGCGTGTAGGGTGTAGGGTGTAGCGTGTAGCATGTAGCATGTAGGATGTAGGGTGTAGAGTGTAGGGTGTAGCGTGTAGGGCGTAGAGTGTAGAGTGTAGCGTGTATCGTGTAGCGTGTAGGGTGTAGGGTGTAGGGTGTAGAGTGTAGGGTATAGCATATAGGATGTAGAGTGTAGCGTGTAGGGTGTACGGTGTAGAGTGTAGGGTGTAGCGTGTAGGGTGTAGCGTGTAGCGTGTAGGGTGTAGGGTGTAGAGTGTAGGGTGTAGCGTGTAGGGTGTAGAGTGTAGCGTGTATCGTGTAGCGTGTAGCGTGAAGGGTGTAGGGTGTAGGGTGTAGAGTGTAAGGTGTAGCGTATAGGGTGTAGAGTGTAGCGTGTAGGGTGTAGAGTGTAGGGTGTAGCGTGTAGGGTGTAGATTGTAGCGTGTAGTGTGCAGCGTGTAGGGTGTAGCGTGTAGGGTGTAGAGTGTAGAATGTAGGGTGTAGAGTGTAGCGTGTAGCGTGTAGGGTGTAGGGTGTAGAGTGTAGGGTGTAGCGTGTAGCGTGTAGCATGTAGGGTGTAGGGTGTAGAGTGTAGCGTGTAGGGTGTAGAGTGTAGCGTGTATAGTGTAGCGTGTAGGGTGTAGAGTGTAGGGTGTAGCGTATAGTGTGTAGAGTGTAGCGTGAAGGGTGTAGAGTGTAGCGTGTAGGGTGTAGAGTGTAGCATGTAGCGTGTAGCGTGTAGCATGTAGAGTGTAGGGTGTAGAGTGTGTGGTGTAGCGTGTAGGGTGTAGAGTGTAGCGTGTAGCGTGTAGCATGTAGCGTGTAGGGTGTAGAGTGTAGGGTGAAGCGTGAAGGGTGGAGAGTGTAGCGTGTAGCATGTAGGGTGTAGGGTGTAGCGTGTAGGGTGTAGAGTGTAGGGTGTAGCGTGTAGGGTGTAGAGTGTAGCATGTAGCGTGTAAGGTGTAGAGTGTATGGTGTAGCGTGTAGCGTGTAGGGTGAAGGGTGTAGGGTGTAGAGTGTAGCATGTAGCGTGTAGGGTGTAGGGTGTAGAGTGTAGGTTGTAGTGTGTAGGGTTTAGATTGTAGCGTGTAGTGTGCAGCGTGTAGGGTGTAGGGTGTAGGGTGTAGAGTGTAGAATGTAGGGTGTAGAGTGTAGCGTGTAGCGTGTAGGGTGTAGGGTGTAGCGTGTAGCATGTAGCATGTAGGATGTAGGTTGTAGAGTGTAGGGTGTAGCGTGTAGCGTGTAGGGCGTAGAGTGTAGAGTGTAGCGTGTATCGTGTATCGTGTAGCGTGTAGCGTGTAGCGTGTAGGGTGTAGGGTGTAGGGTGTAGAGTGTAGGGTGTAGCATATAGGATGTAGAGTGTAGCGTGTAGGGTGTACGGTGTAGAGTGTAGGGTGTAGCGTGTAGGGTGTAGCGTGTAGCGTGTAGCGTGTAGCGTGTAGGGTGTAGGGTGTAGAGTGTAGGGTGTAGAGTGTAGCGTGTAGGGTGTAGAGTGTAGGGTGTAGTGTGTAGGGTGTAGATTGTAGCGTGTAGTGTGCAGCGTGTAGGGTGTAGCATGTAGGGTGTAGAGTGTAGAATGTAGGGTGTAGAGTGTAGCGTGTAGCGTGTAGGGTGTAGGGTGTAGAGTGTAGGGTGTGGCGTGTAGCATGTAGGGTGTAGGGTATAGAGTGTAGCGTGTAGGGTGTAGAGTGTAGCGTGTATAGTGTAGCGTGTAGGGTGTAGGGTGTAGCGTGTAGGGTGTAGAGTGTAGAATGTAGGGTGCAGAGTGTAGCGTGTAGCGTGTAGGGTGTAGCGTGTAGGGTGTAGAGTGTAGCGTGTAGGGTGTAGAGTGTAGCGTGTAGCGTGTAGGGTGTAGGGTGTAGTGTGTAGCATGTAGCATGTAGGATGTAGGGTGTAGAGTGTAGGGTGTAGCGTGTAGGGCGTAGAGTGTAGAGTGTATCGTGTAGCGTGTAGCGTGTAGGGTGTAGGGTGTAGGGTGTAGGGTGTAGAGTGTAGGGTAAAGCATATAGGATGTAGAGTGTAGCGTGTAGGGTGTACGGTGTAGAGTGTAGGGTGTAGCGTGTAGGGTGTAGCGTGTAGCGTGTAGCGTGTAGGGTGTAGGGTGTAGAGTGTAGGGTGTAGCGTGTAGGGTGTAGAGTGTAGCGTGTATCGTGTAGCGTGTAGCGTGAAGGGTGTAGGGTGTAGGGTGTAGAGTGTGGGGTGTAGCGTATAGGGTGTAGAGTGTAGGGTGTAGCGTGTAGGGTGTAGATTGTAGCGTGTAGTGTGCAGCGTGTAGGGTGTAGGGTGTAGCGTGTAGGGTCTAGAGTGTAGAATGTAGGGTGTAGAGTGTAGCGTGTAGCGTGTAGGGTGTACGGTGTAGAGTGTAGGGTGTAGCGTGTAGGGTGTAGCGTGTAGCGTGTAGCGTGTAGCGTGTAGGGTGTAGGGTGTAGAGTGTAGGGTGTAGCGTGTAGGGTGTAGAGTGTAGCGTGTATCATGTAGCGTGTAGCGTGAAGGGTGTAGGGTGTAGGGTGTAGAGTGTAGGGTGTAGCGTATAGGGTGTAGAGTGTAGGGTGTAGCGTGTAGGGTGTAGATTGTAGCGTGTAGTGTGCAGCGTGTAGGGTGTAGGGTGTAGCGTGTAGGGTGTAGAGTGTAGAATGTAGGGTGTAGAGTGTAGCGTGTAGCGTGTAGGGTGTAGGGTGTAGAGTGTAGGGTGTAGCGTATAGGGTGTAGAGTGTAGCGTGTAGGGTGTAGGGTGTAGAGTGTAGGTTGTAGCGTGTAGCATGTAGAGTGTAGGGTGTAGAGTGTGTGGTGTAGCGTGTAGGGTGTAGAGTGTAGCGTGTCGCGTGTAGCATGTAGCGTGTAGGGTGTAGAGTGTAGGGTGTAGCGTGAAGGGTGGAGAGTGTAGCGTGTAGCATGTAGGGTGTAGGGTGTAGCGTGTAGGGTGTAGAGTGTAGCATGTAGCGTGTAGGGTGTAGAGTGTATGGTGTAGCGTGTAGCGTGTAGGGTGAAGGGTGTAGGGTGTAGAGTGTAGTGTAGCGTGTAGGGTGTACAGTGTAGCGTGTATCGTGTATCGTGTAGCTCGTAGGGTGTAGGGTGTAGGGTGTTGAGTGTAGGGTGTAGCGTATAGGGTGTAGAGTGTAGCGAGTAGCGTGTAGAGTGCAGCGTGTAGGGTGTAGCGTGTAGAGTGTAGTGTGTAGGGTGTAGGGTGTAGGGTGTAGCGTGTAGGGTGTAGAGTGTAGCGTGTAGCGTGTAGCATGTAGCGTGTAGAGTGTAGGGTGTAGCGTGTAGGGTGTAGAGTGTGGCGTGTAGGGTGTAGCATGTAGCGTGTAGATTGTATCGTGTAGCGTGTAGCGTGTAGCGTGTAGGGTGTAGGGTGTAGCGTGTAGAGTGTAGCGTGTAGGGTGTAGGGTGTAAAGTGTAGCGTGTAGGGTGTAGAGTGTAGCATGTAGCGTGTAGCGTGTAGGGTGTAGAGTTTAGCGTGTAGCTTGTAGGGTGTAGGGTGTATGGTGTAGAGTGTAGGGTGTAGCATGTAGAGTGTAGGGTGTAGCATGTAGGGTGTAGAGTATAGCATGTAGCGTGTAGGGTGTAGGGTGTAGAGTGTAGGGTGTAGCGTGTAGGGTGTAGAGTGTAACGTGTAGTGTGTTGCGTGTAGGGTGTAGAGTGTAGGGACTAGCGTGTAGGGTGTAGAGTGTAGCGTGTAGAATGTAGCGTGTAGGGTGTAGCATGTAGGGTGTAGAGTGTAGAATGTAGGGTGTAGAGTGTAGCGTGTAGCGTGTAGGGTGTAGGGTGTAGAGTGTAGGGTGTGGCGTGTAGCATGTAGGGTGTAGGGTATAGAGTGTAGCGTGTAGGGTGTAGAGTGTAGCGTGTATAGTGTAGCGTGTAGGGTGTAGGGTGTAGCGTGTAGGGTGTAGAGTGTAGAATGTAGGGTGCAGAGTGTAGCGTGTAGCGTGTAGGGTGTAGCGTGTAGGGTGTAGAGTGTAGCGTGTAGGGTGTAGAGTGTAGCGTGTAGCGTGTAGGGTGTAGGGTGTAGTGTGTAGCATGTAGCATGTAGGATGTAGGGTGTAGAGTGTAGGGTGTAGCGTGTAGGGCGTAGAGTGTAGAGTGTATCGTGTAGCGTGTAGCGTGTAGGGTGTAGGGTGTAGGGTGTAGAGTGTAGGGTAAAGCATATAGGATGTAGAGTGTAGCGTGTAGGGTGTACGGTGTAGAGTGTAGGGTGTAGCGTGTAGGGTGTAGCGTGTAGCGTGTAGCGTGTAGGGTGTAGGGTGTAGAGTGTAGGGTGTAGCGTGTAGGGTGTAGAGTGTAGCGTGTATCGTGTAGCGTGTAGCGTGAAGGGTGTAGGGTGTAGGGTGTAGAGTGTGGGGTGTAGCGTATAGGGTGTAGAGTGTAGGGTGTAGCGTGTAGGGTGTAGATTGTAGCGTGTAGTGTGCAGCGTGTAGGGTGTAGGGTGTAGCGTGTAGGGTCTAGAGTGTAGAATGTAGGGTGTAGAGTGTAGCGTGTAGCGTGTAGGGTGTACGGTGTAGAGTGTAGGGTGTAGCGTGTAGGGTGTAGCGTGTAGCGTGTAGCGTGTAGCGTGTAGGGTGTAGGGTGTAGAGTGTAGGGTGTAGCGTGTAGGGTGTAGAGTGTAGCGTGTATCATGTAGCGTGTAGCGTGAAGGGTGTAGGGTGTAGGGTGTAGAGTGTAGGGTGTAGCGTATAGGGTGTAGAGTGTAGGGTGTAGCGTGTAGGGTGTAGATTGTAGCGTGTAGTGTGCAGCGTGTAGGGTGTAGGGTGTAGCGTGTAGGGTGTAGAGTGTAGAATGTAGGGTGTAGAGTGTAGCGTGTAGCGTGTAGGGTGTAGGGTGTAGAGTGTAGGGTGTAGCGTATAGGGTGTAGAGTGTAGCGTGTAGGGTGTAGGGTGTAGAGTGTAGGTTGTAGCGTGTAGCATGTAGAGTGTAGGGTGTAGAGTGTGTGGTGTAGCGTGTAGGGTGTAGAGTGTAGCGTGTAGCGTGTAGCATGTAGCGTGTAGGGTGTAGAGTGTAGGGTGTAGCGTGAAGGGTGGAGAGTGTAGCGTGTAGCATGTAGGGTGTAGGGTGTAGCGTGTAGGGTGTAGAGTGTAGCATGTAGCGTGTAGGGTGTAGAGTGTATGGTGTAGCGTGTAGCGTGTAGGGTGAAGGGTGTAGGGTGTAGAGTGTAGTGTAGCGTGTAGGGTGTACAGTGTAGCGTGTATCGTGTATCGTGTAGCTCGTAGGGTGTAGGGTGTAGGGTGTTGAGTGTAGGGTGTAGCGTATAGGGTGTAGAGTGTAGCGAGTAGCGTGTAGCGTGTAGAGTGCAGCGTGTAGGGTGTAGCGTGTAGAGTGTAGTGTGTAGGGTGTAGGGTGTAGGGTGTAGCGTGTAGGGTGTAGAGTGTAGCGTGTAGCGTGTAGCATGTAGCGTGTAGAGTGTAGGGTGTAGCGTGTAGGGTGTAGAGTGTGGCGTGTAGGGTGTAGCATGTAGCGTGTAGATTGTATCGTGTAGCGTGTAGCGTGTAGCGTGTAGGGTGTAGGGTGTAGCGTGTAGAGTGTAGCGTGTAGGGTGTAGGGTGTAAAGTGTAGCGTGTAGGGTGTAGAGTGTAGCATGTAGCGTGTAGCGTGTAGGGTGTAGAGTTTAGCGTGTAGCTTGTAGGGTGTAGGGTGTATGGTGTAGAGTGTAGGGTGTAGCATGTAGAGTGTAGGGTGTAGCATGTAGGGTGTAGAGTATAGCATGTAGCGTGTAGGGTGTAGGGTGTAGAGTGTAGGGTGTAGCGTGTAGGGTGTAGAGTGTAACGTGTAGTGTGTTGCGTGTAGGGTGTAGAGTGTAGGGACTAGCGTGTAGGGTGTAGAGTGTAGCGTGTAGAATGTAGCGTGTAGAGTAGGGTGTAGCGTGTAGGGTGTAGAGTGTAGCGTGTAGGGTGTAAAGTGTAGAGTGTAGCGTGTAGAGTGTAGCGTGTAGGGTGTAGCGTGTAGGGTGTAGAATGTAGAGTGTAGGGTGTATGGTGTAGAGTGTAGGTTGTAGAGTGTAGCGTGTAACGTGTAGCGTGTAGGGTGTAGGGTGTAGAGTGTAGAGTGTAGCGTGTAGGGAGTAGGGTGTAGGGTGTAGCGTGTAGGGTGTAGCGTGTAGGGTGTAGGGTGTAGAGTGTAGGGTGTAGCGTGTAGCATGTAGCGTGTAGCGTGTAGCATGTAGGGTGTAGAGTGTAGAGTGTAGCATGTAGCGTGTAGCGTGTAGGGTGTAGGGTGTAGAGTGAAGGGTGTAGGGTGTAGAATGTAGAGTGTAGCCTGTAGGGTGTAGAGTGTAGCGTGTAGCGTGTAGAGTGCAGTGTGTAGGGTGTAGAGTGTAGCGTGTAGCGTGTAGGGTGTAGGGTGTAGAGTGTAGCGTGTAGGGTGCAGAGTGTAGCGTGTAGTGTGTAGAGTGTAGCATGTAGGGTGTAGCGTGTAGGGTGTAGAGTGTAGAGTGTAGGGTGTAGCTCTTTCCAATGGCCTACAAGCATAAGTGAAGCAGTGATCAGCATTCTCTATTAGTATAGGAGATAACAGAAAACATTTCACATTTTTCCCCATTGGGTCATAACTTCTGTTACAATGATCAGAGGTTGAAATATTTCCGTTTTCCTGCTCTTTCCAATGGCTTACAAGCATAAGTGAAGCGGTGAGCAGCAGTTTCTATTAGTATAGGACCCAATGGGGAAATGGGGAAAAATGTGAAATGTTTTCCGTTATCTCTTATACTAATAGAGACTGCTGCTCACTGCTTCACTTATGCTTGTAGGCCATTGGAAATAGCAGGAAAACGCATAATTCTAACAGAAGTTTTGACCCAGTGGGGAAATGGGAAAAAATGTGCACTCTAGTGGGGCGTGGCCAGCGCTGAGACAAGGAAGACGTCTCTGCAGTGAGCTCTATACCGGGGCCGCCTGTCTAAGCGCTTATAACGAGCACATCTTCGAATTTCCACAGAAGAATAACAGCCTCCTGCATCGGAACACCCGCTGCCTCTCCTGGTGCTAATCCGACATGGATCACCGCAGTAACCTCGGAGATAAAGACCTCAATACTGACCGCTATAGCACCGAGCGGGAGAATCAAGATGGCGGCGGCTCGCCGCTCACAGAGGACACAAGCACAGGAAGTGCAGGGAAAACCCGGAAGTACAGCCGCGGGCGCCCGTTCTTCAGACCAACGCCACAAAGACAGAAATATGCGGCATACAAGATGAAAAATAACCCGCGATCTTCACACAAAAAAGCGGCTGCAAATGTGAGTAAAAACAAGCAGGTTACACCGCTAGAAGAAAGCTCCGCACGGAGCTCCCGCTCAACATCTCGCGAGAGCCGCCACTCTGAGCACCCGCATGAGAGTTCACACAAATACAACATCAAAAGTGGTGTTAAACGCTCACCAGCCAAAATAGACACTGCAAATCAATATATCACACCAATTAAAAGAGCGACATCGTGCCCTGATGTGTCCCTGGTATCCGATGTCCCTTTCATTCCACCACTTTCAGGCAGCCACTCTACTAGATCTAAAAAAGCCACCAATATAACCATGACTCCCGTCAACACCCAGGACATCTTTCCCCATTCCAGAGAGAACACCCCCACAAATATAGTACAAAAAAGCCCTCCAACCAAACAGAAATCCATTACATCCTCTCCTAAGAACCCTAATAACCCACAAGCTGCTGCTGCTCTTCTAAAAGCCCTCTCTGACGTGGATGCTTCTGGCAACAATGCGTCAGAGATCTTCATCAAAAATATTATTCTTCTCCTAGCCCAATCATTTCAATCACAGCTGGACTCCTACAATCTTTACCTCCGGAGGGACATAGACAGTCTTGGGCAACGTGTAGATCATTTAGAACGGAAAATGGGAGAACTGGTGGAATCCCACAATAAATTGATTGATGCCCATTACAGCCTAGCGGACGAGATGGCCCAAGTAAAAACGAAACAGGTGGAACAGGAAGACAGGAGCAGACGAAGTAATTTAAAATTCAGGGGGATACCAGAATCAGTCAAAGACCGGGATTTAAATGACTACACCCAAAAAATGCTCCACACAATCCTCCCCAAAGCTTCTAGAGGGGACCTAACGATGGAACGTATCCACAGGCTCCCCAAATCAAAGTATGCACCAAACACAGCTCCTAGAGACGTGATCGCTTGCTTTCACTACTTCCAAGTTAAGGAAGAGATCCTCAGAAAGAGCAGACAATCACCAATCCTACCGACTCCCTACAACAGGATAAAGATTTTTGCAGATTTCTCAAGGGCCACTCTCCAAAGGCGAAGAGAGTTCATCCCTGTTACTGATCACCTTAGAAACAACACTATGCTGTACAAGTGGGGCTTCCCAACCAAGCTGATTGTGATCAAAGAGGGGGTCACTTTTGCTTTAACTGATTTGGACAACACCGACAAATTTATTCATGACCTTGCTCTGCCTCCCATCGAGAGACCTAGACCTGGATACAGCGACGATGGACCCTCTGAACATCATCCAAGACACATCAACTCTTCGTGGACCTTGAAGAAAAAAAGATGAAGAAATTTGAACTATGCCAGGCTGGCCCCACTCACTTGGCCTTAATCTTACCCCCCGAACTCTAAATGAGTATTTACTCATTTACATACACACTTCGGTGTGCACCATTTGTTGGTTCTTTAACCCAATTTTTTGCAGGTTGCAATTATTTTGTTTTTGTTTCTTATCTATATGCAGGTCTTTGTGTATTACTACTCAACAGGAATCGTCATTTGCCTTCATCTAATCTGAAAGGATTTACCACTGCCGCCATAGTGGGATTACAGGTTCTGTGTAAGTTGCCTCTATTGTCACTGCAGTGTTTGTCGGTCTCGCTGGTCCCCTTTTTACAGACAATCCTAACCGTTAAGTCACACAGCCTTTATTACATAAACCACAAATATCATCATCATGTCTTTAAATATTGTGTCTTATAATGTGAATGGCTTGAACAACCCCTATAAGAGATTCACTCTTTGGAGAGAGATGTGTAGCCTTAAAGCTGATATAGTGTTACTCCAAGAGACGCACCTGTTGGAGTCCGATAATCAAAGACTCCGACATAGACATTTCTCACAAATTTTTTTTTCAAACAATAAAAAGAAGAAAGCAGGAGTTGCGATAGCCATTCACAAAGACTTACCTTTCAAAATAACGGAAGTACTAAGAGATAATGAGGGTAGACAAATATCTGTTAAGGGAACACTAAGAGATGTGACTTTCACTATTGCTAATACATACGTCCCAAACTCGAGACAGATCCGCTTTCTCAACAAATTTAAAAAGAAACTGGAAGACTTTAGCGAGGGCCATGTTATTTGGGGTGGGGATTTCAACCACATTGTTGACCCCCAGCTGGATTGCTCCTATCCACTATCTTATTATAAAAACCAAAATTTATTTAAATGGCTAAAGCATTCTGGGTTACAAGATAGTTGCAGAATATTAAATGCCAACTCAAAAGAATTTACAAGATATTGCCCACATAACAAATCCTTCACAAGGATTGATCATATCTTCACAAGCCTTTCAGTAGTAGACTCATATGAAAAATTTGTCACAGGACCAATCACATGGTCAGACCATGCACCTATCCTCCTTAAACTCAGAACCGCAGATAAGGAAAACAAATCATATAATTGGAAATATAGTAAATTTATAGCCAATACACAAGATAACCCCAAGCTAATAGAACAAGCTATTTCATACTATTTTGCTGAGAACTCAACACAGGAAATCAATCCAGAAACACTGTGGCAAGCCCATAAATGTGTGATTAGGGGAATTCTAATCCAGCTGGGAGCTAAACAAAAAAAAATAAGGGAACTCAAACAGAAAGAAATGATAGAAAAAATAAAAACCCTAGAGGCTGCCGCCCAAAATGACATAAGCTTTGATAAACATAAAGAACTACACACTTGTAGATTAGATCTCAGGAACTTACTAATTGCCCAATATGAAAAAAAAGCCACCTTCTATGGGGCTGGCTACTACACAGACAATAATAGACCTACTAGGCTGATGGCTAACAAATTTAAGCCTATAAAGACGACAAAGGCAATTGACAAAATCTCTCTGGCCTCTGGTGACGCTCTAAAACCAAGAGACATTGCAAAAGCTTTCAAAGATTACTACTCCAAATTATATAACTTGAAAGACAGCAAAAATGTCTCACCCCCCTCCCAAGATCAAATCGAATCATTCTTAAAGAAAATAAAACTTGGGAGCCTTACGTCAGAACAAAGAGAGATACTCGACATGCCTTTTAGTGAGAGAGAGGTTGTGACCGTCATTAATGGTTTCAAGCTCAATAAAGCGCCGGGTCCAGATGGATTCACAAATGAATACTACAGACAGTTCCAACAACTGCTCGTTCCCCACCTGACCCAGACACTCAATTTCATCAGGGTGAATGGAGCATGCAACAAAGAAATGCTTAGAGCCACAATAGTGGTTATCCCTAAAGCCAATAAAGATGAAACAAAAATTGAGAATTTTAGACCGATATCACTATTAAACACCGATATTAAAAAATATGCTAAAATTATAGCAAACAGATTGCAACATATCATCCCTGATATCGTTCACCCTGATCAGGTGGGTTTCGTGAGACAAAGACAAACATATGACAGTACTAGACGTGTGTTGAACCTTCTCTCTCTGTGTAACCGCAGACAGATTCCCAGTTTGTTTATTACCCTAGACGCAGAAAAGGCGTTTGATCGCTTGAATTGGGACTTTGCATTCGCGGTACTTAAAAAATTAAATTTTAGTCCAAATTTAATCAACAGCATTCAAGCATTATATTCCACCCCATCAGCTGCCGTGCTGGTTAATAACACACTGTCAGACCAGTTCCCAATCTCTAATGGTACGAGACAAGGTTGCCCACTCTCCCCCCTGATTTTTGTCCTCAGCCTGGAACCGCTGGCACAATATATCAGAGACTCTGACGAGGTTAAGGGTATAGTCTCAGACAATACAGATCACAAAATTGGTTTATATGCTGACGACATTATCCTGACCTTGTCAAATCCAGTCAGTTCTATCAGACATGCTTGGGAAATCATAAATGACTTCAGCAAAGTATCTTTCTATAAATTGAATTACTCTAAAACCATTGTTCTGTCTCTCTACCTACCAACCCAAACGAGGCAACTACTGCACAGATCCTACCCCTTTATATGGGACCGTACTCAAACTCCATACCTTGGCATTCTGCTGACTGATAACATACACAACCTATGTAAGGTAAATGCTGATCACGTCTATGATGAGCTAGAGCAAAATATCAAAACCATCTCAAAACCCCCCTCTTCGTGGCTCGGAAGAATTACTTTATATAAAATGCTTTTCCTCCCTAAAATATTGTACTTTTTCAGAAACGTCCCCCTACCACTCCCCAAACATACCTTGCAGAATTTAACTAAACAAATGAATAAATATATATGGCCTCAGGGGAAATCGAGAATAAAGAAACAAGTCCTGATTCGGTCCAAAGACAATGGTGGAATTGCCCTTCCCGATCTAAATGCATACTACCACTCCACTGTACTCGATCAAACCAAACTATGGTTTAAAAATACTGAAAATCTAGAATGGCTTAAAATGGAACTAGCCTCCATGCCTAACCAAGAACCCCTTTTATATTTGTATAATTTTTTCCTAAAACATCAAAAAGTTAAAAATATTCACAATCCCATCATTAGGGCATCGGTTCAAAGTTGGATATATCTCCAATCTCAGAAATTTAACAGACTCCCGCACTCTGTCAAGCCACTCCATATTTCATATCTACTCCCAGTTAGGCCCACACTAAGATCCCATTACGAAACTTGGTCAAAACAAGGGATTAAATCTATCCATGATCTGGAGGCTAATCAATTTATTCCCTTTAATACGTTGAAGGATAAATTTAAAATTAAAAGTAGCGAATTCATGAACTACTACTTCCTTAAGGAAGAATATAAAAGGTTAGAAATAGACATATCCAAACAAATATTCCTTAATCAAACTACCATCAATTTCTTTGCGAAACCACCTCCAAGGAACAAAAGCTGTTTGAAGGCCTTTTATAACATTATGACTGATAAACACACTTTCAGTAGCTCGGGCCCCTTTGAGAAATGGGAGCAAAAATTAAATATAACAATTTCACCACTCCAATGGACACAATCCTTCAAACTGGCGGGGAAAGCTTCTAGATGTTCAAACACCTTAGAAACCCACTATAAATTAACTCAGAGGTACTACCTGACTCCCGACAGACTCAAATATTTTGTTAAGGATCATGACGGGATGTGTTGGAGGAAGTGTGACCAGTCAGCAGACCTGTTACATGTTTTCTGGTCCTGTCCCTACCTTAAAGCCTTTTGGTCTGAGGTCTTTGCGATAATCTCGCTCTTGATTAAAAAACCTGTATCACCACGCCCTGCTATGGCCTTACTTCTCATCAACTTAGACCAATTCAAAACGGACAAATTTCTGGTTGGTCATATCTTAATGTCTGCGAGCTACCTGATCGCTAAAGAATGGAACAATGTTCGTACCCCAAATGTGAGGCGTTTGATACTGTTAATAGACAGACACTTTACATACGAGAGAATCTATTACACCAACCTTCTCTCCAAGGATCGCTTCCAAATCAGATGGGGCAGATGGTCACAGCTGAAAGAGCAACTCGACGATTTCTTCCTCTAACTGCATATTTACACCTGCTGTGGATATATATATATATTATGTAACCTGTAACTCAAAACTTGCCATATGTCTTATCTATATATATATATGTGCATGTTACTGTTATTGTTCCTTTTTGAATACTTACTAAAAATTTAATTGTTTTAAAAAATGTGCACTCTACACCCTACACTCTACAATCTACACCCTACACGCTACACCCTACACCCTACATGCTACACCCTACCCTCTACACCCTACACGCTACATGCTACACTCTACACGCTACACGCTACACGCTACACGCTACACCCTACACTCTTCACCCTACACCCTACACGCTACACCCTACACCCTTCTACCTACACGCTACACGCTACACCCTACACCCTACACGCTACACGCTACACTCTACAAGCTACACGCTACACTCTACACCCTACACTCTACACCATACACCTTACACTCTACGTTCTACACCCTACACGCTACACGCTACACCCTACACGCTACACTCTACGCGCTACACGCTACACTCTACACCCTACACGCTACACTCTATACCCTAGACGCTACACCCTACACTCTACACGCTACACGCTACACCCTACACTCTACACCCTACACCCTAAATGCTACATGCTACACTCTACACCCTACATGCTACACCCTACACGCTACACGCTACACACTACACGCTACACGCTACACTCTACACGCTACACCCTACACCCTACACGCTACATTCTACACGCTACACTCTACACCCTACACGCTACACCCTACACTCTACACCCTACACCCTACACGCTACACGATACACGCTACACGCTAAACTCTACACCCTACACGCTACACCCTACACGCTACACCCTACACACTACACCCTACACCCTACACGCTACATGCTACACGCTACACTCTACACCCTACACGCTAAACCCTACACGCTACACCCTACACCCTACTCCCTACACGCTACACGCTACACGCTACACCCTACACTCTACACCCTACACCCTACACGCTACACGCTACACGCTACACTCTACACGCTACA
The DNA here is from genome assembly GCF_051348905.1 of Ranitomeya variabilis. Classification (NCBI taxonomy): domain Eukaryota; kingdom Metazoa; phylum Chordata; class Amphibia; order Anura; family Dendrobatidae; genus Ranitomeya; species Ranitomeya variabilis. The sequence continues at coordinate 111,377 of NW_027508155.1, read as the reverse complement.
CACTACACTCTACACCCTACACGCTACACTCTACACCCTACACGCTACACCCTACACTCTACACGCTACAAGCTACACGCTACGCTCTACACCCTACACGCTACACCCTACACCCTACACCCTACACGCTACACGCTACACTCTACACCCTACACGCTACACCCTACAATCTACACCCTACACCATACACACTACACGCTACACTCTACACCCTACATGCTACACCCTACACGCTACACGCTACACACTACACGCTACACGCTACACTCTACACTCTACACCCTACACGCTACACGCTACACGCTACATGCTACATGCTACACGTTACACCCTACACGCTACACGCTACACCCTACACGCTACACTAAACTCTACACCCTACACCCTACACCCTACGTGCTACACCCTACACTCTACACCCTACACCCTACATGCTACACCCTACACTCTACACTCTACAGCCTACACGCTACACTCCACACCCTACACGCTACACCCTGCACGTTACACCCTACACGCTACACGCTACACGCTACACCCTACACGCTACACTCTACACCCTACACCCTACACCCTACGTGCTACACGCTACACCCTACACCCTACATCCTACATGCTACATGCTACACTCTACACCCTACATGCTACACCCTACACTCTACACCCTACAAGCTACACCCTACACCCTACATGCTACACACTACACTCTACACCCTACACTCTACACCCTACACGCTATACGCTACACGCTACGCGCTACACTCTACACCCTACACGCTACACCCAACACTCTACACCCTACACCCTACATGCTACATGCTACACTCTACACGCTACACGCTACACTCTACACCCTACATGCTACACTCTACACCCTACACTCTACACCCTACACGCTACACGCTACACTCTACACCCTACACCCTACACTCTACACCCTACACCCTACACGCTACACTCTACACCCTATACGCTACACCCTACACTCTACACTCTGCACCCTACACGCTACACTCTACACTCTACACCCTACACGCTACACGCTACACCCTACACTTTACATTCTACATCCTACACGCTACACGCTACACTCTACACCCTACACGCTACACCCTACACTCTACACCCTACACCCTACATGCTACACGCTAAACTCTACACCCTACACTCCACACTCTACACCCTACACCCTACACGCTACACCCTACACCCTACATGCTACACTCTACACGATACACGCTACATGCTACACCCTGCACTCTACACCCTACACCCCACACGCTACACTCTGCACGCTACACCCTACACGCTGCACTTTACACTCTACACCTTACACCCTACACCCTACACCCTACCCGCTACACGCCACACGCTACACGCTAGAGTGTAGGGTGTAGCGTGTAGGGTGTAAAGTGTAGCGTGTAGGGTGTAGGGTGTAGAGTGTAGGGTGTAGTGTCTAGGGTGTACAGTGTAGCGTGTAGGGTGTATGGTGTAGAATGTTGTGTGTAGGGTGTAGAGTGTAGCGTGTAGGGTGTAGAGTGTAGCGTGTAGGGTGTAGCGTGTAGGGTGTAGCGTGTAGGGTGTAGGGTGTAGAGTGTAGAGTGTAGAGTGTAGCGTGTAGGGTGTACAGTGTAGGGTGTTGGGTGTAGCGTGTAGCGTGTAGGGTGTAGAGTGTAGCGTGTAGCGTGTAGCGTGTAGGGTGTAGGGTGTAGAGTGTAGGGTGTAGCGTGTAGGGTGTAGAGTGTAGAGTGTAGCGTGTAGCGTGTAGGGTGTAGGGTGTAGTGTGTAGGGTGTAGAGTGTAGGGTGTAGGGTGTAGAGTGTAGCATGTAGCGTGTAGGGTGTAGGGTGTAGAGTGTAGGGTGTAGCGTGGAGGGTGTAGGGTGTAGAGTAGTGTGTAGGGTGTAGAGTGTAGCGTGTGTCGTGTAGCGTGTAGCGTGTAGGGTGTAGGGTGTAGGGTGTTGAGTGTAGGGTGTAGCGTATAGGGTGTAGAGTGTAGCGTGTAGGGTGTAGGGTGTAGAGTGTAGGGTGTAGCGTGTAGGGTGTATAGTGTAGTGTGTAGAGTGTAGAGTGTAGCGTGTAGCATGTAGGGTGTAGGGTGTAGTGTGTAGGGTGTAAAGTGTAGCGTGTATGGTGTAGAGTGTAGCATGTAGCGTGGAGGGTGTAGAGTGTAGCATGTAGCGTGGAGGGTGTAGTATGTAGGGTGTAGAGTGTAGGGTGTAGCGTGTAGCATGTAGGGTGTAGGGCGTAGAGTGTAGAGTATAGCGTGTATCGTGTAGCGTGTAGCGTGTAGGGTGTAGGGTGTAGGGTGTAGGGTGTAGAGTGTGAAGTGTAGCATATAGGATGTAGAGTGTAGCGTGTAGGGTGTAGGGTGTAGAGTGTAGGGTGTAGCATGTAGGGTGTAGAGTGTAGCGTGTAGCGTGTAGCGTGTAGGGTGTAGGGTGTAGAGTGTAGGGTGTAGGGTGTAGGGTGTAGAGTGTAGGGTGTAGCGTATAGTGTGTAGAGTGTAGCGTGTAGCGTGTAGGGTGTAGGGTGTAGAGTGTAGGGTGTAGCGTGTAGGGTGTAGAGTGTAGCGTGTAGCGTGTAACGTGTAGGGTGTAGGGTGTAGCGTGTAGGGTGTAGTGTAGCGTGTAGCGTGTAGGGTGTAGGGTGTAGCGTGTAGGGTGTAGGGTGTAGCGTGTAGGGTGTAGAGTGTAGGGTGTAGCGTGTAGGTTGTAGAGTGTAGCATGTAGCGTGTAGGGTGTAGGGTGTAGAGTGTAGGGTGTAGCGTGTAGGGTGTAGGGTGTAGAGTAGTGTGTAGGGTGTAGAGTGTAGCGTGTATCGTGTAGCGTGTAGGGTGTAGGGTGTAGGGTGTAGGGTGTAGGGTGTAGCGTGTAAGGTGTATAGTGTAGTGTGTAGGGTGTAGAGTGTAGCGTGTAGCATGTAGGGTTTAGGGTGTAGTGTGTAGGGTGTAAAGTGTAGCGTGTATGGTGTAGAGTATAGCATGTAGCGTGTAGCGTGTAGAGTGTAGCGTGTATGGTGTAGGGTGTAGAGTGTAGCGTGTAGCGTGTAGGGTGTAGAGTGTAGCGTGTAGCATGTAGAGTGTATTGTGTAGGGTGTAGAGTGTAGCGTGTAGAGTGTAGCGTGTAGGGTGTAATGTGTAGCGTGTATGGTGTAGAGTGTAGCATGTAGCGTGTAGCGTGTAGAGTGTAGCGTGTATGGTGTAGGGTGTAGAGTGTAGCGTGTAGCGTGTAGGGTGTAGAGTGTAGCGTGTAGCGTGTAGAGTGTAGCGTGTAGGGTGTAGAGTGTAGCGTTTAGAGTGTAGCGTGTAGGGTGTAAGGTGTAGCGTGTAGAGTGTAGCGTGTAGTGTGTAGCGGGTAGCGTGTAGGGTGTAGGGTGTAGCGTGTAGGGTGTAGAGTGTAGCATGTAGGGTGTAGAGTGTAGCGTGTAGCGTGTAGGGTGTAGAGTGTAGCGTGTAGCGTGTAGCGTGTAGGGTGTAGTGTGTAGAGTGTAGAGTGTAGCGTGTAGGGTGTAGGGTGTAGAGTGTAGGGTGTAGCATGTAGAGTGTAGGGTGTATCGTGTAGGGGGTAGAGTGTAGCATGTAGCGTGTAGGGTGTAGAGTGTAGAATGAAGGGTGTAGCGTGTAGGGTGTAGAGTGTAACGTGTAGTGTGTAGCGTGTAGGGTGTAGGGTGTAGAGTGTAGGGTGTAGCGTGTAGGGTGTAGAGTGTAGCATGTAGCGTGTAGTGTAGGGTGTAGCGTGTAGGGTGTAGAGTGTAGCGTGTAGGGTGTAGAGTGTAGCGTGTAGCGTGTAGAGTGTAGCGTGTAGGGTGTAGCGTGTAGGGTGTAGAATGTAGAGTGTAGGGTGTATGGTGTAGAGTGTAGGTTGTAGAGTGTAGCGTGTAGCGTGTAGCGTGTAGGGTGTAGGGTGTAGAGTGTAGAGTGTAGCGTGTAGGGTGTAGGGTGTAGGGTGTAGAGTGTAGGGTGTAGCGTGTAGGGTGTAGAATGTAGAGTGTAGGGTGTATGGTGTAGAGTGTAGGTTGTAGAGTGTAGAATGTAGCGTGTAGCGTGTAGCATGTAGGGTGTAGAGTGTAGAGTGTAGCATGTAGCGTGTAGCGTGTAGGGTGTAGGGTGTAGAGTGAAGGGTGTAGGGTGTAGCGTGTAGTGTAGCCTGTAGGGTGTAGAGTGTAGCGTGTAGCGTGTAGAGTGTAGAGTGTAGTGTGTAGCGTGTAGCGTGTAGGGTGTAGCATGTAGGATGTAGAGTGTAGCATGTAGCGTGTAGGCTGTAGGGTGTAGAGTGTAGGGTGTAGCGTGTAGGGTGTAGAGTGTAGCGTGTAGCGTGTTGCTTGTAGCGTGTAGAGTGTAGGGTGTAGCGTGTAGGGTGTAGCGTGTAGGGTGTAGAGTGAAGCGTGTAGCGCTTAGAGTGTATCGTATAGGGTGTAGCGTGTATGGTGTAGAACGTAGAGTGTAAGGTGTATGGTGTAGAGTGTAGGGTGTAGAGTGTAGCGTGTAGCGTTTAGAGTGTAGCGTGTATGGTGTAGGGTGTAGTGTAGGGTGTAGCGTGTAGCGTGTAGCGTGTAGAGTGTAGAGTGTAGCATGTAGCGTGTAGCGTGTAGGGTGTAGAGGGTAGGGTGTAGCATGTAGGGTGTAGGGTGTAGCGTGTAGGGTGTAGGGTGTAGAGTGTAGGGTGTAGAGTGTAGGGTGTAGCGTGTAGCGTGTAGCGTGTAGCGTGTAGAGTGTAGAGTGTAGCATGTAGCGTGTAGTGTGTAGGGTGTAGGGTGTAGAGGGTAGGGTGTAGCATGTAGGGTGTAGGGTGTAGCGTGTAGGGTGTAGATTATAGAGTGTAGGGTGTAATGTGCACATTTTTCCCCATTTCCCCACTGGTTCAAAACTTCTGTTAGAATGATGCGTTTTCCTGCTATTTCCAATGGCCTACAAGCATAAGTGAAGCAGTGAGCAGCAGTCTCTATTAGTATAAGAGATAACGGAAAACATTTCACATTTTTCCCCATTTCCCCATTGGGTCCTATACTAATAGAAACTGCTGCTCACCGCTTCACTTATGCTTGTAAGCCATGGGAAAGAGCAGGAAAACGCAAAAAATTTCAACCTCTGATCATTGTAAAAGAAGTTATGACCCAATGGGGAAAAATGTGAAATGTTTTCTGTTATCTCCTATACTAATAGAGACTGCTGCTCACTGCTTCACTTATGCTTGTAGGCCATTGGAAAGAGCTACACCCTACACTCTACACGCTACACGCTACACTCTACACCCTACAGGCTACACTGTACACGCTACACCCTTCACTCTACACCCTACACCCTACACGCTACACGCTACATGCTACACTCTACACTCTACACCCTACATGCTACACGCTACATGCTACACGCTACACCCTACACTCTACACCCTACACCCGACACGCTACACCCTACACGCTACACCCTACACCCTACTCCCTACACGCTACACTCTACACTCTACGTTCTACACCCTACACGCTACACGCTACACCCTACACGGTACACTCTACGCGCTACACGCTACACTCTACACCCTACACGCTACACTCTACACGCTACACCCTTCACTCTACACCCTACACGCTACACCCTACACTCTACACGCTACAAGCTACACGCTACACGCTACACTCTACACCCTACACGCTACACCCTACACGCTACACTCTACACCCTACACGCTACACCCTACACTCTAGACGCTACAAGCTACACGCTACACGCTACACTCTACACCCTACACTCTACACCCTACACTCTACACGCTACATGCTACACTCTACACCCTACATGCTACACCCTACACGCTACACACTACACGCTACACGCTACACTCTACACGCTACACCCTACACGCTACACGCTACATTGTACACGCTACACGCTACACTCTACACCCTACACGCTACACCCTACACTCTACACCCTACACCCTACACGCTACACGATACACGCTACACGCTAAACTCTACACCCTACACGCTACACCCTACACGCTACACCCTACACACTACACCCTACACCCTACACGCTACACGCTACATGCTACACTCTACACTCTACACTCTACACCCTACACGCTACACGCTACACGCTACACGCTACTCGCTACACGCTACACTCTACACCCTACACCCTACACCCTACACGCTACACCCTACACGCTACACCCTACACCCTACTCCCTACACGCTACACGCTACACGCTACACCCTACACTCTACACCCTACACCCTACACGCTACACTCTACACGCTACACGCTACACTCTACACCCTACACGCTACACTCTACACCCTACACGCTACACCCTACACTCTACACGCTACAAGCTACACGCTACACGCTACACTCTACACCCTACACTCTACACCCTACACCCTACACGCTACATGCTACACTCTACACCCTACACGCTACACTCTACACGCTACTCCCTACACGCTACACTGTACACCCTACACGCTACACCCTACACTCTACACGCTACATGCTACACGCTACATGCTACACGCTACACCCTACACTCTACACCCTACACCCTACACGCTACACCCTACACGCTACACCCTACACCCTACTCCCTACACGCTACACTCTACACTCTACGTTCTACACCCTACACGCTACACGCTACACCCTACACGGTACACTCTACGCGCTACACGCTACACTCTACACCCTACACGCTACACTCTACACCCTACACGCTACACCCTACACTCTACACGCTACAAGCTACACGCTACACGCTACACTCTACATCCTACACGCTACTCCCTACACGCTACACTCTACACCCTACACGCTACACCCTACACTCTACACGCTACAAGCTACACGCTACACGCTACACTCTACACCCTACACGCTACACCCTACACGCTACACTCTACACCCTACACGCTACACCCTACACTCTAGACGCTACAAGCTACTCGCTACACGCTACACTCTACACCCTACACGCTACACCCTACACTCTACACGCTACATGCTACACTCTACACCCTACATGCTACACCCTACATGCTTCACACTACACGCTACACGCTACACTCTACACGCTACACCCTACACGCTACACGCTACATTGTACACGCTACACGCTACTCGCTACATGCTACACGCTACACTCTACACCCTACACCCTACACCCTACACGCTACACCCTACACGCTACACCCTACGCCCTACTCCCTACACGCTACACGCTACACGCTACACCCTACACTCTACACCCTACACCCTACACGCTACACTCTACACGCTACACGCTACACTCTACACCCTACACGCTACACTCTACACCCTACACGCTACACCCTACACTCTACACGCTACAAGCTACACGCTACACGCTACACTCTACACCCTACACTCTACACCCTACACCCTACACGCTACATGCTACACTCTACACCCTACATGCTACACCCTACACGCTACACACTACACGCTACACGCTACTCTCTATACGCTACACCCTACACCCTACTCACTACACGCTGCATTCTACACGCTACACGCTAAGCTCTACACACTACACGCTACACCCTACACGCTACACCCTACACACTACACCCTACACCCTACACGCTACACGCTACATGCTACATGCTACACCCTACACTCTACACCCTACACCCTACACGCTACACCCTACACGCTACACCCTACACCCTACTCCCTACACGCTACACCCTACACTCTACACCCTACACCCTACACGCTACACGCTACACACTACACGCTACACTCTACACGCTATACGCTACACTCTACACCCTACACGCTACACTCTACACCCTACACGCTACACCCTTCACTCTACACCCTACATGCTACACGCTACAAGCTACACTCTACACCCTACACGCTACACCCTACACTCTACACCCTACACACTACACGCTACACGCTACACTCTACACCATACACCCTACACTCGACATTCTACACCCTACACGCTACACGCTACACCCTACACTCTACACCCTACACCCTACACGCTACACGCTACACCCTACACTCTACACCCTACACCCTACACGCTACACGCTACACTCTACACCCTACACGCTACATGCTAGACTCTACACCCTACACGCTACACCCTACACCCTACATGCTACACCCTACACTCTACACCCTACAGCCTACACGCTACACTCCACACCCTACAATCTACACCCTACACGCTACACGCTACACTCTACACCCTACACACTACACGCTAAACGCTACACTCTACACCCTACACGATACACGATACACCCTACACCCTACACGCTACACTCTACACCCTACACCCTACACCCTACACGCTACACGCTACAAACTACACACTACACGCTACACTCTACACGCTACACCCTACACCCTACACGCTACACTCTACACGCTATACGCTACACTCTACACCCTACACGCTGCATGCTACACGCAACACGCTACACGCTACACTCCACACCCTACACACTACACTACACACGCTACACGCAACACGCTACATCCTACACACTACACGTTACACTCTACACCCTACACTCTACACTCTACACCCTACACGCTACACGCTACACGCTACACTCTACACCCTACACGCTACACCCTACACTCTACACCCAACACCCTACACGCTACACGCTACACTCTACATGCTACACGCTACACGCTACACTCTACACCCTACACGCTACACTCTACACCCTACACGCTACACCCAACACCCTACACGCTACACGGTACACTATACACCCTACACGCTACACTCTACACCCTACACGCTACACCCTACACTCTACACCCTACACTCTACACGCTACACTCTACACCCTATACGCTACACCCTACACTCAACACCCCACACCCTACACCCTACGCGCTACACGCTACACGATACACGCTACACTCTACACCCTACACGCTACACTACACTCTATACCCTACACCCTACACGCTACACGCTACACCCTACACTCTACACCCTACACCCTACACGCTACATGCAACACTCTACACCCTACATGCTACACCCTACACTCTACACCCTACACGCTACACCCTACACCCTACATGCTACACACTACACTCTACACCCTACATGCTACACCCTACACTCTACACCCTACATGCTATACGCTACACGCTACGCGCTACACTCTACACCTTACACGCTACACCCAACACTCCACACCCTACACCCTACATGCTACATGCTACACTCTACACTCTACACCCTACACGCTACACCCTACACCCTACATGCTACACACTACACTCTACACCCTACATGCTACACCCTACACTCTACACCCTACATGCTATATGCTACACGCTACGCGCTACACTCTACACCTTACACGCTACACCCAACACTCTACACCCTACACCCTACATGCTACATGCTACACTCTACACTCTACACCCTACACGCTACACGCTACACGCTACACCCTACACTCTACAATCTACACCCTACACGCTACACACTACACTCTACACCCTACATGCTACACCCTACACTCTACACCCTACACCCTACATGCTACACTCTACATGCTACACGCTACACGCTACACCCTACACTCTACACCCTACACCCCACATGCTACACTCTACACGCTACACCCTACATGCTGCACTCTACACCCTACACGTTACACGCTACATGCTACACCCTGCACTCTACATCCTACACCCTACCCGCTACACGCCACATGCTACACGCTAGAGTGTAGGGTGTAGCGTGTAGGGTGTAGAGTGTAGGATGTAGCGTGTAGGGTATAGAGTGTAGCGTGTAGGGTGTAGGGTGTAGAGTGTAGCGTGTAGGGTGTAGAGTGTAGCGTGTAGTGTGTAGCGTGTAGGGTGTAGCGTGTAGGGTGTAGGGTGTAGAGTGTAGAGTGTAGCGTGTAGGGTGCACAGTGTAGGGTGTTGGGTGTAGCATGTAGCGTGTAGGGTGTAGAGTGTAGCGTGTAGCATGTAGCGTGTAGGGTGTAGGGTGTAGAGTGTAGGGTGTAGCGTGTAGGGTGTAGAGTGTAGCGTGTAGGGTGTAGCGTGTAGGGTGTAGCGTGTAGGGTGTAGAGTGTAGCGTGTAGCGTGTAGGGTGTAGCGTGTAGGGTGTAGAGTGTAGCGTGTAGGGTGTACAGTGTAGCGTGTAGCGTGTAGGGTGTAGCGTGTAGCATGTAGCATGTAGGGAGTAGAGTGTAGAGTGTAGCGTGTAGGGTGTAGAGTGTAGCATGTATCGTGTAGCGTGTAGCGTGAAGGGTGTAGTGTGTAGGGTGTAGAGTGTAGCGTGTAGCATGTAGCGTGTAGCATGTAGGGTGTAGGGTGTAGAGTGTGTGGTGTAGCGTGTAGGGTGTAGAGTGTAGCGTGTAGCATGTAGCGTGTAGGGTGTAGAGTGTAGGGTGTAGCGTGAAGGGTGGAGAGTGTAGCGTGTAGCATGTAGGGTGTAGGGTGTAGCGTGTAGGGTGTAGAGTTTAGGGTTTAGCGTGTAGCGTGTAGAGTGTATGGTGTAGCGTGTAGCGTGTAGGGTGAAGGGTGTAGGGTGTAGAGTGTAGTGTAGCGTGTAGGGTGTACAGTGTAGCGTGTATCGTGTAGCGTGTAGCTCGTAGGGTGTAAGGTGTAGGGTGTTGAGTGTAGGGTGTAGCGTATAGGGTGTAGAGTGTAGCGAGTAGCGTGTAGCGTGTAGAGTGCAGCGTGTAGGGTGAAGCGTGTAGCGTGTAGAGTGTAGAGTGTAGCGTGTAGGGTGTAGGGTGTAAGTTGTAGCGTGTAGGGTGTAGAGTGTAGCGTGTAGTGTGTGGCATGTAGCGTGTAGAGTGTAGGGTGTAGCGTGTAGGGTGTAGAGTGTAGCGTGTAGGGTGTAGCATGTAGCGTGTAGATTGTAGCGTGTAGCGTGTAGTGTGTAGCGTGTAATGTGTAGGGTGTAGGTTGTAGCGTGTAGAGTGTAGCGTGTAGGGTGTAGGGTGTAAAGTGTAGCGTGTAGGGTGTAGAGTGTAGCATGTAGCGTGTAGCGTGTAGGGTGTAGAGTGTAGCGTGTAGCGTGTAGGGTGTAGGGTGTAGCGTGTAGGGTGTAGCGTGTAGGGTGTAGAGTGTAGCGTGTAGGGTGTAGGGTGTAGAGTGTAGGGTGTAGCATGTAGGGTGTAGGGTGTAGCGTGTAGACTGTAGAGTGTAGCATGTAGCGTGTAGGGTGTAGGGTGTAGAGTGTAGGGTGTAGTGTGTAGGGTGTAGATTGTAGCGTGTAGTGTGCAGCGTGTAGGGTGTAGGGTGTAGCGTGTAGGGTGTAGAGTGTAGAATGTAGGGTGTAGAGTGTAGTGTGTAGCGTGTAGGGTGTAGGGTGTAGAGTGTAGGGTGTAGCGTGTAGCGTGTAGCATGTAGGGTGTAGGGTGTAGAGTGTAGAGTGTAGGGTGTAGAGTGTAGCGTGTATAGTGTAGCATGTAGGGTGTAGGGTGTAGAGTGTAGGGTGTAGCGTATAGGGTGTAGAGTGTAGCGTGTAGGGTGTAGAGTGTAGGTTGTAGCGTGTAGGGTGTAAAGTGTAGCGTGAAGGGTGTAGAGTGTAGCGTGTAGGGTGTAGAGTGTAGCGTGTAGCATGTAGGGTGTAGGGTGTAGAGTGTGTGGTGTAGCGTGTAGGGTGTAGAGTGTAGCGTGTAGCGTGTAGGGTGTAGGGTGTAGCGTGTAGGGTGTAGAGTGTAGGGTGTAGCGTGTAGGGTGTAGAGTGTAGCATGTAGCGTGTAGGGTGTAGGGTGTAGAGTGTAGGGTGTAGCGTGTAGGGTGTAGGGTGTAGAGTAGTGTGTAGGGTGTAGAGTGTAGCGTGTATCGTGTAGCGTGTAGCGTGTAGGGTGTAGGGTGTTGAGTGTAGGGTGTAGCGTATAGGGTGTAGAGTGTAGCGTGTAGGGTGTAGGGTGTAGAGTGTAGGGTGTAGCGTGTAGGGTGTATAGTGTAGTGTGTAGAGTGTAGCGTGTAGCATGTAGGGTGTAGGGTGTAGTGTGTAGGGTGTAAAGTGTAGCGTGTATGGTGTAGAGTGTAGCATGTAGCGTGTAGGGTGTAGAGTGTAGCGTGTAGGGTGTAGAGTGTAGCGTGTAGCGTGTAGGGTGTAGGGTGTAGCGTGTAGCATGTAGCATGTAGTATGTAAGGTGTAGAGTGTAGGGTGTAGCGTGTAGCATGTAGGGTGTAGGGCGTAGAGTGTAGAGTGTAGCGTGTATCGTGTAGCGTGTAGCGTGTAGGGTGTAGGGTGTAGAGTGTGGGGTGTAGCATATAGGATGTAGAGTGTAGCGTGTAGGGTGTAGGGTGTAGAGTGTAGGGTGTAGCGTGTAGGGTGTAGAGTGTAGCGTGTAGCGTGTAGCGTGTAGGGTGTAGGGTGTAGAGTGTAGGGTGTAGCGTGTAGGGTGTAGAGTGTAGCGTGTAGCGTGTAGCGTGTAGGGTGTAGAGTGTAGGGTGTAGCGTGTAGGGTGTAGAGTGTAGCATGTAGCGTGTAGCGTGTAGGGTGTAGGGTGTAGAGTGTAGGGTGTAGAGTGTAGCGTGTAGCGTGTAGGGTGTAGGGTGTAGCGTGTTGAGTGTAGAGTGTAGGGTGTAGCGTGTAGGGTGTAGAGTGTAGCATGTAGCGTGTAGGGTGTAGGGTGTAGAGTGTAGGGTGTAGCGTGTAGGGTGTAGGGTGTAGAGTAGTGTGTAGGGTGTAGAGTGTAGCTTGTATCCTGTAGCGTGTAGCGTGTAGGGTGTAGGGTGTAGGGTGTTGAGTGTAGGGTGTAGCGTATAGGGTGTAGAGTGTAGCGTGTAGGGTGTAGGGTGTAGAGTGTAGGTTGTAGTGTGTAGGGTGTATAGTGTAGTGTGTAGGGTGTAGAGTGTAGCGTGTAGCATGTAGGGTGTAGGGTGTAGTGTGTAGGGTGTAAAGTGTAGCGTGTATGGTGTAGAGTGTAGCATGTAGCGTGTAGCGTGTAGAGTGTAGCTTGTATGGTGTAGGGTGTAGAGTGTAGCGTGTAGCGTGTAGGGTGTAGAGTGTAGCGTGTAGCGTGTAGAGTGTAGCGTGTAGTGTGTAGAGTGTAGCGTGTGGAGTGTAGCGTGTAGGGTGTAAGGTGTAGCGTGTAGAGTGTAGCGTGTAGTGTGTAGCGTGTAGCGTGTAGGGTGTAGCGTGTAGGGTGTAGAGTGTAGCATGTAGGGTGTAGAGTGTAGCGTGTAGGGTGTAGAGTGTAGCGTGTAGCGTGTAGGGTGTAGAGTGTAGCGTGTAGCGTGTAGGGTGTAGCGTGTAGGGTGTAGGGTGTAGCGTGTAGGGTGTAGGGTGGAGAGTGTAGGGTGTAGCATGTAGGGTGTAGGGTGTAGCGTGTAGACTGTAGAGTGTAGCATGTAGCGTGTAGGGTGTAGGGTGTAGAGTGTAGGGTGTAGTGTGTAGGGTGTAGATTGTAGCGTGTAGTGTGCAGCGTGTAGGGTGTAGGGTGTAGCGTGTAGGGTGTAGAGTGTAGAATGTAGGGTGTAGAGTGTAGTGTGTAGCGTGTAGGGTGTAGGATGTAGAGTGTAGGGTGTAGCGTGTAGCGTGTAGCATGTAGGGTGTAGGGTGTAGAGTGTAGAGTGTAGGGTGTAGAGTGTAGCGTGTATAGTGTAGCGTGTAGGGTGTAGGGTGTAGAGTGTAGGGTGTAGCGTATAGGGTGTAGAGTGTAGCGTGTAGGGTGTAGAGTGTAGGTTGTAGCGTGTAGGGTGTAAAGTGTAGCGTGAAGGGTGTAGAGTGTAGCGTGTAGGGTGTAGAGTGTAGCGTGTAGCATGTAGGGTGTAGGGTGTAGAGTGTGTGGTGTAGCATGTAGGGTGTAGAGTGTAGCGTGTAGCGTGTAGGGTGTAGGGTGTAGCGTGTAGGGTGTAGAGTGTAGGGTGTAGCGTGTAGGGTGTAGAGTGTAGCATGTAGCGTGTAGGGTGTAGGGTGTAGAGTGTAGGGTGTAGCGTGTAGGATGTAGGGTGTAGAGTAGTGTGTAGGGTGTAGAGTGTAGCGTGTATCGTGTAGCGTGTAGGGTGTAGGGTGTAGGGTGTTGAGTGTAGGGTGTAGCGTATAGGGTGTAGAGTGTAGCGTGTAGGGTGTAGGGTGTAGAGTGTAGGGTGTAGCGTGTAGCGTGTATAGTGTAGTGTGTAGAGTGTAGCGTGTAGCATGTAGGGTGTAGGGTGTAGTGTGTAGGGTGTAAAGTGTAGCGTGTATGGTGTAGAGTGTAGCATGTAGCGTGTAGGGTGTAGAGTGTAGCGTGTAGGGTGTAGAGTGTAGCGTGTAGCGTGTAGGGTGTAGGGTGTAGCGTGTAGCATGTAGCATGTAGTATGTAGGGTGTAGAGTGTAGGGTGTAGCGTGTAGCATGTAGGGTGTAGGGCGTAGAGTGTAGAGTTTAGCGTGTATCGTGTAGCGTGTAGCGTGTAGGGTGTAGGGTGTAGAGTGTGGGGTGTAGCATATAGGATGTAGAGTGTAGCGTGTAGGGTGTAGAATGTAGAGTGTAGGGTGTAGCGTGTACGGTGTAGAGTGTAGCGTGTAGCGTGTAGCGTGTAGGGTGTAGGGTGTAGAGTGTAGGGTGTAGCGTGTAGGGTGTAGAGTGTAGCGTGTAGCGTGTAACGTGTAGGGTGTAGAGTGTAGGGTGTAGCGTGTAGGGTGTAGAGTGTAGCGTGTAGCGTGTAGCGTGTAGGGTGTAGGGTGTAGAGTGTAGGGTGTAGGGTGTAGAGTGTAGCGTGTAGCGTGTAGGGTGTAGGGTGTAGCGTGTTGAGTGTAGAGTGTAGGGTGTAGCGTGTAGGGTGTAGAGTGTAGCATGTAGCGTGTAGGGTGTAGGGTGTAGAGAGTAGGGTGTAGCGTGTAGGGTGTAGGGTGTAGAGTAGTGTGTAGGGTGTAGAGTGTAGCGTGTATCCTGTAGCGTGTAGCGTGTAGCGTGTAGGGTGTAGGGTGTAGGGTGTTGAGTGTAGGGTGTAGCGTATAGGGTGTAGAGTGTAGCGTGTAGGGTGTAGGGTGTAGAGTGTAGGTTGTAGTGTGTAGGGTGTATAGTGTAGTGTGTAGGGTGTAGAGTGTAGCGTGTAGCATGTAGGGTGTAGGGTGTAGTGTGTAGGGTGTAAAGTGTAGCGTGTATGGTGTAGAGTGTAGCATGTAGCGTGTAGCGTGTAGAGTGTAGCTTGTATGGTGTAGGGTGTAGAGTGTAGCGTGTAGCGTGTAGGGTGTAGAGTGTAGCGTGTAGCGTGTAGAGTGTAGCGTGTAGTGTGTAGAGTGTAGCGTGTAGAGTGTAGCGTGTAGGGTGTAAGGTGTAGCGTGTAGAGTGTAGCGTGTAGTGTGTAGCGTGTAGCGTGTAGGGTGTAGCGTGTAGGGTGTAGAGTGTAGCATGTAGGGTGTAGCGTATAGGGTGTAGAGTGTAGCGTGTAGGGTGTAGGGTGTAGAGTGTAGGTTGTAGTGTGTAGGGTGTATAGTGTAGTGTGTAGGGTGTAGAGTGTAGCGTGTAGCATGTAGGGTGTAGGGTGTAGTGTGTAGGGTGTAAAGTGTAGCGTGTATGGTGTAGAGTGTAGCATGTAGCGTGTAGCGTGTAGAGTGTAGCTTGTATGGTGTAGGGTGTAGAGTGTAGCGTGTAGCGTGTAGGGTGTAGAGTGTAGCGTGTAGCGTGTAGAGTGTAGCGTGTAGTGTGTAGAGTGTAGCGTGTAGAGTGTAGCGTGTAGGGTGTAAGGTGTAGCGTGTAGAGTGTAGCGTGTAGTGTGTAGCGTGTAGCGTGTAGGGTGTAGCGTGTAGGGTGTAGGGTGTAGAGTGTAGGGTGTAGCGTGTAGGGTGTAGAGTGTAGCGTGTAGGGTGTAGCGTGTAGGGTGTAGCGTGTAGGGTGTAGAGTGTAGCGTGTAGCGTGTAGGGTGTAGCGTGTAGGGTGTAGAGTGTAGCGTGTAGGGTGTACAGTGTAGCGTGTAGCGTGTAGGGTGTAGCGTGTAGCATGTAGCATGTAGGGAGTAGAGTGTAGAGTGTAGCGTGTAGGGTGTAGAGTGTAGCATGTATCGTGTAGCGTGTAGCGTGAAGGGTGTAGTGTGTAGGGTGTAGAGTGTAGCGTGTAGCATGTAGCGTGTAGCATGTAGGGTGTAGGGTGTAGAGTGTGTGGTGTAGCGTGTAGGGTGTAGAGTGTAGCGTGTAGCATGTAGCGTGTAGGGTGTAGAGTGTAGGGTGTAGCGTGAAGGGTGGAGAGTGTAGCGTGTAGCATGTAGGGTGTAGGGTGTAGCGTGTAGGGTGTAGAGTTTAGGGTTTAGCGTGTAGCGTGTAGAGTGTATGGTGTAGCGTGTAGCGTGTAGGGTGAAGGGTGTAGGGTGTAGAGTGTAGTGTAGCGTGTAGGGTGTACAGTGTAGCGTGTATCGTGTAGCGTGTAGCTCGTAGGGTGTAAGGTGTAGGGTGTTGAGTGTAGGGTGTAGCGTATAGGGTGTAGAGTGTAGCGAGTAGCGTGTAGCGTGTAGAGTGCAGCGTGTAGGGTGAAGCGTGTAGCGTGTAGAGTGTAGAGTGTAGCGTGTAGGGTGTAGGGTGTAAGTTGTAGCGTGTAGGGTGTAGAGTGTAGCGTGTAGTGTGTGGCATGTAGCGTGTAGAGTGTAGGGTGTAGCGTGTAGGGTGTAGAGTGTAGCGTGTAGGGTGTAGCATGTAGCGTGTAGATTGTAGCGTGTAGCGTGTAGTGTGTAGCGTGTAGTGTGTAGGGTGTAGGTTGTAGCGTGTAGAGTGTAGCGTGTAGGGTGTAGGGTGTAAAGTGTAGCGTGTAGGGTGTAGAGTGTAGCATGTAGCGTGTAGCGTGTAGGGTGTAGAGTGTAGCGTGTAGCGTGTAGGGTGTAGGGTGTAGCGTGTAGGGTGTAGCGTGTAGGGTGTAGAGTGTAGCGTGTAGGGTGTAGGGTGTAGAGTGTAGGGTGTAGCATGTAGGGTGTAGGGTGTAGCGTGTAGACTGTAGAGTGTAGCATGTAGCGTGTAGGGTGTAGGGTGTAGAGTGTAGGGTGTAGTGTGTAGGGTGTAGATTGTAGCGTGTAGTGTGCAGCGTGTAGGGTGTAGGGTGTAGCGTGTAGGGTGTAGAGTGTAGAATGTAGGGTGTAGAGTGTAGTGTGTAGCGTGTAGGGTGTAGGGTGTAGAGTGTAGGGTGTAGCGTGTAGCGTGTAGCATGTAGGGTGTAGGGTGTAGAGTGTAGAGTGTAGGGTGTAGAGTGTAGCGTGTATAGTGTAGCATGTAGGGTGTAGGGTGTAGAGTGTAGGGTGTAGCGTATAGGGTGTAGAGTGTAGCGTGTAGGGTGTAGAGTGTAGGTTGTAGCGTGTAGGGTGTAAAGTGTAGCGTGAAGGGTGTAGAGTGTAGCGTGTAGGGTGTAGAGTGTAGCGTGTAGCATGTAGGGTGTAGGGTGTAGAGTGTGTGGTGTAGCGTGTAGGGTGTAGAGTGTAGCGTGTAGCGTGTAGGGTGTAGGGTGTAGCGTGTAGGGTGTAGAGTGTAGGGTGTAGCGTGTAGGGTGTAGAGTGTAGCATGTAGCGTGTAGGGTGTAGGGTGTAGAGTGTAGGGTGTAGCGTGTAGGGTGTAGGGTGTAGAGTAGTGTGTAGGGTGTAGAGTGTAGCGTGTATCGTGTAGCGTGTAGCGTGTAGGGTGTAGGGTGTTGAGTGTAGGGTGTAGCGTATAGGGTGTAGAGTGTAGCGTGTAGGGTGTAGGGTGTAGAGTGTAGGGTGTAGCGTGTAGGGTGTATAGTGTAGTGTGTAGAGTGTAGCGTGTAGCATGTAGGGTGTAGGGTGTAGTGTGTAGGGTGTAAAGTGTAGCGTGTATGGTGTAGAGTGTAGCATGTAGCGTGTAGGGTGTAGAGTGTAGCGTGTAGGGTGTAGAGTGTAGCGTGTAGCGTGTAGGGTGTAGGGTGTAGCGTGTAGCATGTAGCATGTAGTATGTAAGGTGTAGAGTGTAGGGTGTAGCGTGTAGCATGTAGGGTGTAGGGCGTAGAGTGTAGAGTGTAGCGTGTATCGTGTAGCGTGTAGCGTGTAGGGTGTAGGGTGTAGAGTGTGGGGTGTAGCATATAGGATGTAGAGTGTAGCGTGTAGGGTGTAGGGTGTAGAGTGTAGGGTGTAGCGTGTAGGGTGTAGAGTGTAGCGTGTAGCGTGTAGCGTGTAGGGTGTAGGGTGTAGAGTGTAGGGTGTAGCGTGTAGGGTGTAGAGTGTAGCGTGTAGCGTGTAGCGTGTAGGGTGTAGAGTGTAGGGTGTAGCGTGTAGGGTGTAGAGTGTAGCATGTAGCGTGTAGCGTGTAGGGTGTAGGGTGTAGAGTGTAGGGTGTAGAGTGTAGCGTGTAGCGTGTAGGGTGTAGGGTGTAGCGTGTTGAGTGTAGAGTGTAGGGTGTAGCGTGTAGGGTGTAGAGTGTAGCATGTAGCGTGTAGGGTGTAGGGTGTAGAGTGTAGGGTGTAGCGTGTAGGGTGTAGGGTGTAGAGTAGTGTGTAGGGTGTAGAGTGTAGCTTGTATCCTGTAGCGTGTAGCGTGTAGGGTGTAGGGTGTAGGGTGTTGAGTGTAGGGTGTAGCGTATAGGGTGTAGAGTGTAGCGTGTAGGGTGTAGGGTGTAGAGTGTAGGTTGTAGTGTGTAGGGTGTATAGTGTAGTGTGTAGGGTGTAGAGTGTAGCGTGTAGCATGTAGGGTGTAGGGTGTAGTGTGTAGGGTGTAAAGTGTAGCGTGTATGGTGTAGAGTGTAGCATGTAGCGTGTAGCGTGTAGAGTGTAGCTTGTATGGTGTAGGGTGTAGAGTGTAGCGTGTAGCGTGTAGGGTGTAGAGTGTAGCGTGTAGCGTGTAGAGTGTAGCGTGTAGTGTGTAGAGTGTAGCGTGTAGAGTGTAGCGTGTAGGGTGTAAGGTGTAGCGTGTAGAGTGTAGCGTGTAGTGTGTAGCGTGTAGCGTGTAGGGTGTAGCGTGTAGGGTGTAGAGTGTAGCATGTAGGGTGTAGAGTGTAGCGTGTAGGGTGTAGAGTGTAGCGTGTAGCGTGTAGGGTGTAGAGTGTAGCGTGTAGCGTGTAGGGTGTAGCGTGTAGGGTGTAGGGTGTAGCGTGTAGGGTGTAGGGTGGAGAGTGTAGGGTGTAGCATGTAGGGTGTAGGGTGTAGCGTGTAGACTGTAGAGTGTAGCATGTAGCGTGTAGGGTGTAGGGTGTAGAGTGTAGGGTGTAGTGTGTAGGGTGTAGATTGTAGCGTGTAGTGTGCAGCGTGTAGGGTGTAGGGTGTAGCGTGTAGGGTGTAGAGTGTAGAATGTAGGGTGTAGAGTGTAGTGTGTAGCGTGTAGGGTGTAGGATGTAGAGTGTAGGGTGTAGCGTGTAGCGTGTAGCATGTAGGGTGTAGGGTGTAGAGTGTAGAGTGTAGGGTGTAGAGTGTAGCGTGTATAGTGTAGCGTGTAGGGTGTAGGGTGTAGAGTGTAGGGTGTAGCGTATAGGGTGTAGAGTGTAGCGTGTAGGGTGTAGAGTGTAGGTTGTAGCGTGTAGGGTGTAAAGTGTAGCGTGAAGGGTGTAGAGTGTAGCGTGTAGGGTGTAGAGTGTAGCGTGTAGCATGTAGGGTGTAGGGTGTAGAGTGTGTGGTGTAGCATGTAGGGTGTAGAGTGTAGCGTGTAGCGTGTAGGGTGTAGGGTGTAGCGTGTAGGGTGTAGAGTGTAGGGTGTAGCGTGTAGGGTGTAGAGTGTAGCATGTAGCGTGTAGGGTGTAGGGTGTAGAGTGTAGGGTGTAGCGTGTAGGATGTAGGGTGTAGAGTAGTGTGTAGGGTGTAGAGTGTAGCGTGTATCGTGTAGCGTGTAGGGTGTAGGGTGTAGGGTGTTGAGTGTAGGGTGTAGCGTATAGGGTGTAGAGTGTAGCGTGTAGGGTGTAGGGTGTAGAGTGTAGGGTGTAGCGTGTAGCGTGTATAGTGTAGTGTGTAGAGTGTAGCGTGTAGCATGTAGGGTGTAGGGTGTAGTGTGTAGGGTGTAAAGTGTAGCGTGTATGGTGTAGAGTGTAGCATGTAGCGTGTAGGGTGTAGAGTGTAGCGTGTAGGGTGTAGAGTGTAGCGTGTAGCGTGTAGGGTGTAGGGTGTAGCGTGTAGCATGTAGCATGTAGTATGTAGGGTGTAGAGTGTAGGGTGTAGCGTGTAGCATGTAGGGTGTAGGGCGTAGAGTGTAGAGTTTAGCGTGTATCGTGTAGCGTGTAGCGTGTAGGGTGTAGGGTGTAGAGTGTGGGGTGTAGCATATAGGATGTAGAGTGTAGCGTGTAGGGTGTAGAATGTAGAGTGTAGGGTGTAGCGTGTACGGTGTAGAGTGTAGCGTGTAGCGTGTAGCGTGTAGGGTGTAGGGTGTAGAGTGTAGGGTGTAGCGTGTAGGGTGTAGAGTGTAGCGTGTAGCGTGTAACGTGTAGGGTGTAGAGTGTAGGGTGTAGCGTGTAGGGTGTAGAGTGTAGCGTGTAGCGTGTAGCGTGTAGGGTGTAGGGTGTAGAGTGTAGGGTGTAGGGTGTAGAGTGTAGCGTGTAGCGTGTAGGGTGTAGGGTGTAGCGTGTTGAGTGTAGAGTGTAGGGTGTAGCGTGTAGGGTGTAGAGTGTAGCATGTAGCGTGTAGGGTGTAGGGTGTAGAGAGTAGGGTGTAGCGTGTAGGGTGTAGGGTGTAGAGTAGTGTGTAGGGTGTAGAGTGTAGCGTGTATCCTGTAGCGTGTAGCGTGTAGCGTGTAGGGTGTAGGGTGTAGGGTGTTGAGTGTAGGGTGTAGCGTATAGGGTGTAGAGTGTAGCGTGTAGGGTGTAGGGTGTAGAGTGTAGGTTGTAGTGTGTAGGGTGTATAGTGTAGTGTGTAGGGTGTAGAGTGTAGCGTGTAGCATGTAGGGTGTAGGGTGTAGTGTGTAGGGTGTAAAGTGTAGCGTGTATGGTGTAGAGTGTAGCATGTAGCGTGTAGCGTGTAGAGTGTAGCTTGTATGGTGTAGGGTGTAGAGTGTAGCGTGTAGCGTGTAGGGTGTAGAGTGTAGCGTGTAGCGTGTAGAGTGTAGCGTGTAGTGTGTAGAGTGTAGCGTGTAGAGTGTAGCGTGTAGGGTGTAAGGTGTAGCGTGTAGAGTGTAGCGTGTAGTGTGTAGCGTGTAGCGTGTAGGGTGTAGCGTGTAGGGTGTAGAGTGTAGCATGTAGGGTGTAGAGTGTAGCGTGTAGGGTGTAGAGTGTAGCGTGTAGCGTGTAGGGTGTAGAGTGTAGCGTGTAGCGTGTAGGGTGTAGTGTGTAGGGTGTAGAGTGTAGCGTGTAGGGTGTAGGGTGTAGGGTGTAGAGTGTTGGGTGTAGCGTGTAGGGTGTAGAGTGTAACGTGTAGTGTGTAGCGTGTAGGGTGTAGGGTGTAGAGTGTAGGGTGTAGCGTGTAGGGTGTAGAGTGTAGCATGTAGCGTGTAGTGTAGGGTGTAGCGTGTAGGGTGTAGAGTGTAGCGTGTAGGGTGTAGAGTGTAGCGTGTAGCGTGTAGAGTGTAGCGTGTAGGGTGTAGCGTGTAGGGTGTAGAATGTAGAGTGTAGGGTGTATGGTGTAGAGTGCAGGTTGTAGAGTGTAGCGTGTAGCGTGTAGGGTGTAGGGTGTAGAGTGTAGAGTGTTGCGTGTAGGGAGTAGGGTGTAGGGTGTAGCGTGTAGGGTGTAGCGTGTAGGGTGTAGGGTGTAGAGTGTAGGGTGTAGCGTATAGCATGTAGCATGTAGCGTGTAGCATGTAGGGTGTAGAGTGTAGAGTGTAGCATGTAGCGTGTAGCGTGTAGGGTGTAGGGTGTAGAGTGAAGGGTGTAGCGTGTAGAGTGTAGCCTTTAGGGTGTAGAGTGTAGCGTGTAGCGTGTAGAGTGTAGAGTGTAGAGTGTAGTGTGTAGCGTGTAGCGTGTAGGGTGTAGCATGTAGGATGTAGAGTGTAGCATGTAGCGTGTAGGCTGTAGGGTGTAGAGTGTAGGGTGTAGCGTGTAGGGTGTAGAGTGTAGCGTGTAGCTTGTAGCGTGTAGAGTGTAGGGTGTAGCGTGTAGGGTGTAGAGTGTAGCGTGTATGGTGTAGAGTGAAGCGTGTAGCGCGTAGAGTGTAGCGTGTAGGGTGTAGCGTGTAGGGTGTAGAACGTAGAGTGTAAGGTGTATGGTGTAGAGTGTAGGGTGTAGAGTGTAGCGTGTAGAGTGTAGCGTGTAGCATGTAGGGTGTAGGGTGTAGAGTGTAGGGTGTAGCGTGTAGCGTGTAGGTAGCAGGGTGTAGGGTGTAGCGTGTAGGGTGTAGAGTGTAACGTGTAGTGTGTAGCGTGTAGGGTGTAGGGTGTAGAGTGTAGGGTGTAGCGTGTAGGGTGTAGAGTGTAGCATGTAGCGTGTAGTGTAGGGTGTAGCGTGTAGGGTGTAGAGTGTAGCGTGTAGGGTGTAGAGTGTAGCGTGTAGCGTGTAGAGTGTAGCGTGTAGGGTGTAGCGTGTAGGGTGTAGAATGTAGAGTGTAGGGTGTATGGTGTAGAGTGTAGGTTGTAGAGTGTAGCGTGTAGCGTGTAGGGTGTAGGGTGTAGGGTGTAGAGTGTTGCGTGTAGGGAGTAGGGTGTAGGGTGTAGCGTGTAGGGTGTAGCGTGTAGGGTGTAGGGTGTAGAGTGTAGGGTGTAGCATGTAGCATGTAGCGTGTAGCATGTAGGGTGTAGAGTGTAGAGTGTAGCATGTAGCGTGCAGCGTGTAGGGTGTAGGGTGTAGAGTGAAGGGTGTAGCGTGTAGAGTGTAGCCTGTAGGGTGTAGAGTGTAGCGTGTAGCGTGTAGAGTGTAGAGTGTAACGTGTAGTGTGTAGCGTGTAGGGTGTAGGGTGTAGAGTGTAGGGTGTAGCGTGTAGGGTGTAGAGTGTAGCGTGTAGCTTGTAGCGTGTAGAGTGTAGGGTGTAGCGTGTAGGGTGTAGAGTGTAGCGTGTATGGTGTAGAGTGAAGCGTGTAGCGCGTAGAGTGTAGCGTGTAGGGTGTAGCGTGTAGGGTGTAGAACGTAGAGTGTAAGGTGTATGGTGTAGAGTGTAGGGTGTAGAGTGTAGCGTGTAGAGTGTAGCGTGTAGCATGTAGGGTGTAGGGTGTAGAGTGTAGGGTGTAGCGTGTAGCGTGTAGGTAGCAGGGTGTAGGGTGTAGCGTGTAGGGTGTAGAGTGTAACGTGTAGTGTGTAGCGCGTAGGGTGTAGGGTGTAGAGTGTAGGGTGTAGCGTGTAGGGTGTAGAGTGTAGCATGTAGCGTGTAGTGTAGGGTGTAGCGTGTAGGGTGTAGTGTGTAGCGTGTAGGGTGTAGAGTGTAGCGTGTAGCGTGTAGAGTGTAGCGTGTAGGGTGTAGCGTGTAGGGTGTAGAATGTAGAGTGTAGGGTGTATGGTGTAGAGTGTAGGTTGTAGAGTGTAGCGTGTAGCGTGTAGGGTGTAGGGTGTAGAGTGTAGAGTGTTGCGTGTAGGGAGTAGGGTGTAGGGTGTAGCGTGTAGGGTGTAGCGTGTAGGGTGTAGGGTGTAGAGTGTAGGGTGTAGCGTGTAGCATGTAGCATGTAGCGTGTAGCATGTAGGGTGTAGAGTGTAGAGTGTAGCATGTAGCGTGCAGCGTGTAGGGTGTAGGGTGTAGAGTGAAGGGTGTAGCGTGTAGAGTGTAGCCTGTAGGGTGTAGAGTGTAGCGTGTAGCGTGTAGAGTGTAGAGTGTAGAGTGTAGTGTGTAGCGTGTAGCGTGTAGGGTGTAGCATGTAGGATGTAGAGTGTAGCATGTAGCGTGTAGGCTGTAGGGTGTAGAGTGTAGGGTGTAGCGTGTAGGGTGTAGAGTGTAGCGTGTAGCTTGTAGCGTGTAGAGTGTAGGGTGTAGCGTGTAGGGTGTAGAGTGTAGCGTGTATGGTGTAGAGTGAAGCGTGTAGCGCGTAGAGTGTAGCGTGTAGGGTGTAGCGTGTAGGGTGTAGAACGTAGAGTGTAAGGTGTATGGTGTAGAGTGTAGGGTGTAGAGTGTAGCGTGTAGAGTGTAGCGTGTAGCGTGTAGGGTGTAGGGTGTAGAGTGTAGGGTGTAGCGTGTAGCGTGTAGGTAGCAGGGTGTAGGGTGTAGCGTGTAGGGTGTAGAGTGTAACGTGTAGTGTGTAGCGTGTAGGGTGTAGGGTGTAGAGTGTAGGGTGTAGCGTGTAGGGTGTAGAGTGTAGCATGTAGCGTGTAGTGTAGGGTGTAGCGTGTAGGGTGTAGAGTGTAGCGTGTAGGGTGTAGAGTGTAGCGTGTAGCGTGTAGAGTGTAGCGTGTAGGGTGTAGCGTGTAGGGTGTAGAATGTAGAGTGTAGGGTGTATGGTGTAGAGTGTAGGTTGTAGAGTGTAGCGTGTAGCGTGTAGGGTGTAGGGTGTAGGGTGTAGAGTGTTGCGTGTAGGGAGTAGGGTGTAGGGTGTAGCGTGTAGGGTGTAGCGTGTAGGGTGTAGGGTGTAGAGTGTAGGGTGTAGCATGTAGCATGTAGCGTGTAGCATGTAGGGTGTAGAGTGTAGAGTGTAGCATGTAGCGTGCAGCGTGTAGGGTGTAGGGTGTAGAGTGAAGGGTGTAGCGTGTAGAGTGTAGCCTGTAGGGTGTAGAGTGTAGCGTGTAGCGTGTAGAGTGTAGAGTGTAACGTGTAGTGTGTAGCGTGTAGGGTGTAGGGTGTAGAGTGTAGGGTGTAGCGTGTAGGGTGTAGAGTGTAGCGTGTAGCTTGTAGCGTGTAGAGTGTAGGGTGTAGCGTGTAGGGTGTAGAGTGTAGCGTGTATGGTGTAGAGTGAAGCATGTAGCGCGTAGAGTGTAGCGTGTAGGGTGTAGCGTGTAGGGTGTAGAACGTAGAGTGTAAGGTGTATGGTGTAGAGTGTAGGGTGTAGAGTGTAGCGTGTAGAGTGTAGCGTGTAGCATGTAGGGTGTAGGGTGTAGAGTGTAGGGTGTAGCGTGTAGCGTGTAGGTAGCAGGGTGTAGGGTGTAGCGTGTAGGGTGTAGAGTGTAACGTGTAGTGTGTAGCGCGTAGGGTGTAGGGTGTAGAGTGTAGGGTGTAGCGTGTAGGGTGTAGAGTGTAGCATGTAGCGTGTAGTGTAGGGTGTAGCGTGTAGGGTGTAGTGTGTAGCGTGTAGGGTGTAGAGTGTAGCGTGTAGCGTGTAGAGTGTAGCGTGTAGGGTGTAGCGTGTAGGGTGTAGAATGTAGAGTGTAGGGTGTATGGTGTAGAGTGTAGGTTGTAGAGTGTAGCGTGTAGCGTGTAGGGTGTAGGGTGTAGAGTGTAGAGTGTTGCGTGTAGGGAGTAGGGTGTAGGGTGTAGCGTGTAGGGTGTAGCGTGTAGGGTGTAGGGTGTAGAGTGTAGGGTGTAGCGTGTAGCATGTAGCATGTAGCGTGTAGCATGTAGGGTGTAGAGTGTAGAGTGTAGCATGTAGCGTGCAGCGTGTAGGGTGTAGGGTGTAGAGTGAAGGGTGTAGCGTGTAGAGTGTAGCCTGTAGGGTGTAGAGTGTAGCGTGTAGCGTGTAGAGTGTAGAGTGTAGAGTGTAGTGTGTAGCGTGTAGCGTGTAGGGTGTAGCATGTAGGATGTAGAGTGTAGCATGTAGCGTGTAGGCTGTAGGGTGTAGAGTGTAGGGTGTAGCGTGTAGGGTGTAGAGTGTAGCGTGTAGCTTGTAGCGTGTAGAGTGTAGGGTGTAGCGTGTAGGGTGTAGAGTGTAGCGTGTATGGTGTAGAGTGAAGCGTGTAGCGCGTAGAGTGTAGCGTGTAGGGTGTAGCGTGTAGGGTGTAGAACGTAGAGTGTAAGGTGTATGGTGTAGAGTGTAGGGTGTAGAGTGTAGCGTGTAGAGTGTAGCGTGTAGCGTGTAGGGTGTAGGGTGTAGAGTGTAGGGTGTAGCGTGTAGCGTGTAGGTAGCAGGGTGTAGGGTGTAGCGTGTAGGGTGTAGGGAGTAGAGTGTAGGGTGTAGCGTGTAGGGTGTAGAGTGTAGCGTGAAGGGTGTAGAGTGTAGCGTGTAGGGTGTAGAGTGTAGCGTGTAGCATGTAGGGTGTAGGGTGTAGAGTGTGTGGTGTAGCGTGTAGGGTGTAGAGTGTAGCGTGTAGCATGTAGCGTGTAGGGTGTACAGTGTAGGGTGTAGCGTGAAGGGTGGAGAGTGTAGGGTGTAGCGTGTAGAGTGTAGAGTGTAGCATGTAGGGTGTAGGGTGTAGCGTGTAGGGTGTAGAGTGTAGGGTGTAGCGTGTAGGGTGTAGAGTGTAGCATGTAGCGTGTAGGGTGTAGAGTGTATGGCGTAGCGTGTAGCGTGTAGGGTGAAGGGTGTAGGGTGTAGAGTGTAGTGTAGCGTGTAGGGTGTACAGTGTAGCGTGTATCGTGTAGCGTGTAGCGCGTAGGGTGTAGGGTGTAGGGTGTTGAGTGTAGGGTGTATCGTATAGGGTGTAGAGTGTAGCGAGTAGCATGTAGCGTGTAGAGTGCAGCGTGTAGGGTGTAGCGTGTAGCATGTAGAGTGTAGCGTGTAGGGTGTAGGGTGTAGCGTGTAGGGTGTAGAGTGTAGCGTGTAGCATGTAGCGTGTAGAGTGTGGGGTGTAGCGTGTAGGGTGTAGAGTGTAGCGTGTAGGGTGTAGCATGTAGCGTGTAGAGTGTAGCGTGTAGCGTGTAGTGTGTAGCGTGTAGCGTGTAGGGTGTAGGGTGTAGGGTGTAGCGTGTAGAGTGTAGCGTGTAGGGTGTAGGGAGTAAAGTGTAACGTGTAGGGTGTAGTGTGTTGAATGTAGCATGTAGCGTGTAGGGTGTAGAGTGTAGCGTGTAGCGTGTAGGGTGTAGAATGTAGGGTGTAGCGTGTAGGGTGTAGAGTGTAGCGTGTAGAGTGTAGCGTGTAGGGTGTAGGGTGTAGGGTGTAGGGTGTAGGGTGTAGCGTGTAACGTGTAGGGTTTAGAGTTTAGGGTGTAGCGTGTAGGGTGTAGAGTGTAGCGTGTAGAGTGTAGCGTGTAGGGTGTAGGGTGTAGAGTGTAGGGTGTAGCGTGTAGGTTGTAGAGTGTAGCGTGTAGGGTGTAGGGTGTAGCTTGTAGGGTGTAGAGTGTAGGGTGTAGCGTGTAGGGTGTAGAGTGTAGCATGTAGCGTGTAGGGTGTAGGGTGTAGAGTGTAGCGTGTATCGTGTAGCATGTAGCGTGCAGGGTGTAGGGTGTAGGGTGTTGAGTGTAGGGTGTAGCGTATAGGGTGTAGAGTGTAGCGTGTAGGGTGTAGGGTGTAGAGTGTAGGGTGTAGCGTGTAGGGTGTATAGTGTAGTGTGTAGAGTGTAGCGTGTAGCATGTAGGGTGTAGGGTGTAGTGTGTAGGGTGTAAAGTGTAGCGTGTATGGTGTAGAGTGTAGCATGTAGCGTGTAGGGTGTAGAGTGTAGCGTGTAGGGTGTAGAGTGTAGCGTGTAGGGTGTAGGGTGTAGCGTGTAGCATGTAGCATGTAGTATGTAGGGTGTAGATTGTAGGGTGTAGCGTGTAGCGTGTAGCATGTAGGGTGTAGGGCGTAGAATGTAGAGTGTAGCGTGTAGCGTGTAGCGTGTAGCATGTAGGGTGTAGGGTGTAGGGTGTAGAGTGTGGGGTGTAGCATATAGGATGTAGAGTGTAGCGTGTAGGGTGTAGGGTGTAGAGTGTAGGGTGTAGAGTGTAGCGTGTAGCGTGTAGGGTGTAGCGTGTAGGGTGTAGAGTGTAGCATGTAGGGTGTAGAGTGTAGCGTGTAGGGTGTAGAGTGTAGCGTGTAGCGTGTAGGGTGTAGAGTGTAGCGTGTAGCGTGTAGGGTGTAGTGTGTAGGGTGTAGAGTGTAGCGTGTAGGGTGTAGGGTGTAGGGTGTAGAGTGTTGGGTGTAGCGTGTAGGGTGTAGAGTGTAACGTGTAGTGTGTAGCGTGTAGGGTGTAGGGTGTAGAGTGTAGGGTGTAGCGTGTAGGGTGTAGAGTGTAGCATGTAGCGTGTAGTGTAGGGTGTAGCGTGTAGGGTGTAGAGTGTAGCGTGTAGGGTGTAGAGTGTAGCGTGTAGCGTGTAGAGTGTAGAGTGTAGGGTGTAGCGTGTAGGGTGTAGAGTGTAGCGTGTAGCTTGTAGCGTGTAGAGTGTAGGGTGTAGCGTGTAGGGTGTAGAGTGTAGCGTGTATGGTGTAGAGTGAAGCGTGTAGCGCGTAGAGTGTAGCGTGTAGGGTGTAGCGTGTAGGGTGTAGAACGTAGAGTGTAAGGTGTATGGTGTAGAGTGTAGGGTGTAGAGTGTAGCGTGTAGAGTGTAGCGTGTAGCGTGTAGGGTGTAGGGTGTAGAGTGTAGGGTGTAGCGTGTAGCGTGTAGGTAGCAGGGTGTAGGGTGTAGCGTGTAGGGTGTAGGGAGTAGAGTGTAGGGTGTAGCG
Source organism: Ranitomeya variabilis (assembly GCF_051348905.1). Taxonomy (NCBI): domain Eukaryota; kingdom Metazoa; phylum Chordata; class Amphibia; order Anura; family Dendrobatidae; genus Ranitomeya; species Ranitomeya variabilis. The sequence goes on along the minus strand of NW_027508155.1, from coordinate 83,209 downwards.
TGTAGTGTGTAGAGTGTAGCGTGAAGGGTGTAGAGTGTAGCGTGTAGGGTGTAGAGTGTAGCGTGTAGCATGTAGGGTGTAGGGTGTAGAGTGTGTGGTGTAGCGTGTAGGGTGTAGAGTGTAGCGTGTAGCATGTAGCGTGTAGGGTGTACAGTGTAGGGTGTAGCGTGAAGGGTGGAGAGTGTAGGGTGTAGCGTGTAGAGTGTAGAGTGTAGCATGTAGGGTGTAGGGTGTAGCGTGTAGGGTGTAGAGTGTAGGGTGTAGCGTGTAGGGTGTAGAGTGTAGCATGTAGCGTGTAGGGTGTAGAGTGTATGGCGTAGCGTGTAGCGTGTAGGGTGAAGGGTGTAGGGTGTAGAGTGTAGTGTAGCGTGTAGGGTGTACAGTGTAGCGTGTATCGTGTAGCGTGTAGCGCGTAGGGTGTAGGGTGTAGGGTGTTGAGTGTAGGGTGTATCGTATAGGGTGTAGAGTGTAGCGAGTAGCATGTAGCGTGTAGAGTGCAGCGTGTAGGGTGTAGCGTGTAGCATGTAGAGTGTAGCGTGTAGGGTGTAGGGTGTAGCGTGTAGGGTGTAGAGTGTAGCGTGTAGCATGTAGCGTGTAGAGTGTGGGGTGTAGCGTGTAGGGTGTAGAGTGTAGCGTGTAGGGTGTAGCATGTAGCGTGTAGAGTGTAGCGTGTAGCGTGTAGTGTGTAGCGTGTAGCGTGTAGGGTGTAGGGTGTAGGGTGTAGCGTGTAGAGTGTAGCGTGTAGGGTGTAGGGTGTAAAGTGTAACGTGTAGGGTGTAGTGTGTTGAATGTAGCATGTAGCGTGTAGGGTGTAGAGTGTAGCGTGTAGCGTGTAGGGTGTAGAATGTAGGGTGTAGCGTGTAGGGTGTAGAGTGTAGCGTGTAGAGTGTAGCGTGTAGGGTGTAGGGTGTAGGGTGTAGGGTGTAGGGTGTAGCGTGTAACGTGTAGGGTTTAGAGTTTAGGGTGTAGCGTGTAGGGTGTAGAGTGTAGCGTGTAGAGTGTAGCGTGTAGGGTGTAGGGTGTAGAGTGTAGGGTGTAGCGTGTAGGTTGTAGAGTGTAGCGTGTAGGGTGTAGGGTGTAGCTTGTAGGGTGTAGAGTGTAGGGTGTAGCGTGTAGGGTGTAGAGTGTAGCATGTAGCGTGTAGGGTGTAGGGTGTAGAGTGTAGCGTGTATCGTGTAGCATGTAGCGTGCAGGGTGTAGGGTGTAGGGTGTTGAGTGTAGGGTGTAGCGTATAGGGTGTAGAGTGTAGCGTGTAGGGTGTAGGGTGTAGAGTGTAGGGTGTAGCGTGTAGGGTGTATAGTGTAGTGTGTAGAGTGTAGCGTGTAGCATGTAGGGTGTAGGGTGTAGTGTGTAGGGTGTAAAGTGTAGCGTGTATGGTGTAGAGTGTAGCATGTAGCGTGTAGGGTGTAGAGTGTAGCGTGTAGGGTGTAGAGTGTAGCGTGTAGGGTGTAGGGTGTAGCGTGTAGCATGTAGCATGTAGTATGTAGGGTGTAGATTGTAGGGTGTAGCGTGTAGCGTGTAGCATGTAGGGTGTAGGGCGTAGAATGTAGAGTGTAGCGTGTATCGTGTAGCGTGTAGCATGTAGGGTGTAGGGTGTAGGGTGTAGAGTGTGGGGTGTAGCATATAGGATGTAGAGTGTAGCGTGTAGGGTGTAGGGTGTAGAGTGTAGGGTGTAGAGTGTAGCGTGTAGTGTGTAGGGTGTAGCGTGTAGGGTGTAGAGTGTAGCATGTAGGGTGTAGAGTGTAGCGTGTAGGGTGTAGAGTGTAGCGTGTAGCGTGTAGGGTGTAGAGTGTAGCGTGTAGCGTGTAGGGTGTAGTGTGTAGGGTGTAGAGTGTAGCGTGTAGGGTGTAGGGTGTAGGGTGTAGAGTGTTGGGTGTAGCGTGTAGGGTGTAGAGTGTAACGTGTAGTGTGTAGCGTGTAGGGTGTAGGGTGTAGAGTGTAGGGTGTAGCGTGTAGGGTGTAGAGTGTAGCATGTAGCGTGTAGTGTAGGGTGTAGCGTGTAGGGTGTAGAGTGTAGCGTGTAGGGTGTAGAGTGTAGCGTGTAGCGTGTAGAGTGTTGCGTGTAGGGTGTAGCGTGTAGGGTGTAGAATGTAGAGTGTAGGGTGTATGGTGTAGAGTGTAGGTTGTAGAGTGTAGCGTGTAGCGTGTAGGGTGTAGAGTGTAGAGTGTTGCGTGTAGGGAGTAGGGTGTAGGGTGTAGCGTGTAGGGTGTAGCGTGTAGGGTGTAGGGTGTAGAGTGTAGGGTGTAGCGTATAGCATGTAGCATGTAGCGTGTAGCATGTAGGGTGTAGAGTGTAGAGTGTAGCATGTAGCGTGTAGCGTGTAGGGTGTAGGGTGTAGAGTGAAGGGTGTAGCGTGTAGAGTGTAGCCTTTAGGGTGTAGAGTGTAGCGTGTAGCGTGTAGAGTGTAGAGTGTAGAGTGTAGTGTGTAGCGTGTAGCGTGTAGGGTGTAGCATGTAGGATGTAGAGTGTAGCATGTAGCGTGTAGGCTGTAGGGTGTAGAGTGTAGGGTGTAGCGTGTAGGGTGTAGAGTGTAGCGTGTAGCTTGTAGCGTGTAGAGTGTAGGGTGTAGCGTGTAGGGTGTAGAGTGTAGCGTGTATGGTGTAGAGTGAAGCGTGTAGCGCGTAGAGTGTAGCGTGTAGGGTGTAGCGTGTAGGGTGTAGAACGTAGAGTGTAAGGTGTATGGTGTAGAGTGTAGGGTGTAGAGTGTAGCGTGTAGAGTGTAGCGTGTAGCATGTAGGGTGTAGGGTGTAGAGTGTAGGGTGTAGCGTGTAGCGTGTAGGTAGCAGGGTGTAGGGTGTAGCGTGTAGGGTGTAGAGTGTAACGTGTAGTGTGTAGCGTGTAGGGTGTAGGGTGTAGAGTGTAGGGTGTAGCGTGTAGGGTGTAGAGTGTAGCATGTAGCGTGTAGTGTAGGGTGTAGCGTGTAGGGTGTAGAGTGTAGCGTGTAGGGTGTAGAGTGTAGCGTGTAGGGTGTAGCGTGTAGGGTGTAGAATGTAGAGTGTAGGGTGTATGGTGTAGCGTGTAGGTTGTAGAGTGTAGCGTGTAGCGTGTAGGGTGTAGGGTGTAGAGTGTAGAGTGTTGCGTGTAGGGAGTAGGGTGTAGGGTGTAGCGTGTAGGGTGTAGCGTGTAGGGTGTAGGGTGTAGAGTGTAGGGTGTAGCGTGTAGCATGTAGCATGTAGCGTGTAGCATGTAGGGTGTAGAGTGTAGAGTGTAGCATGTAGCGTGCAGCGTGTAGGGTGTAGGGTGTAGAGTGAAGGGTGTAGCGTGTAGAGTGTAGCCTGTAGGGTGTAGAGTGTAGCGTGTAGCGTGTAGAGTGTAGAGTGTAACGTGTAGTGTGTAGCGTGTAGGGTGTAGGGTGTAGAGTGTAGGGTGTAGCGTGTAGGGTGTAGAGTGTAGCGTGTAGCTTGTAGCGTGTAGAGTGTAGGGTGTAGCGTGTAGGGTGTAGAGTGTAGCGTGTATGGTGTAGAGTGAAGCGTGTAGCGCGTAGAGTGTAGCGTGTAGGGTGTAGCGTGTAGGGTGTAGAACGTAGAGTGTAAGGTGTATGGTGTAGAGTGTAGGGTGTAGAGTGTAGCGTGTAGAGTGTAGCGTGTAGCATGTAGGGTGTAGGGTGTAGAGTGTAGGGTGTAGCGTGTAGCGTGTAGGTAGCAGGGTGTAGGGTGTAGCGTGTAGGGTGTAGAGTGTAACGTGTAGTGTGTAGCGTGTAGGGTGTAGGGTGTAGAGTGTAGGGTGTAGCGTGTAGGGTGTAGAGTGTAGCATGTAGCGTGTAGTGTAGGGTGTAGCGTGTAGGGTGTAGAGTGTAGCGTGTAGGGTGTAGAGTGTAGCGTGTAGCGTGTAGAGTGTAGCGTGTAGGGTGTAGCGTGTAGGGTGTAGAATGTAGAGTGTAGGGTGTATGGTGTAGAGTGTAGGTTGTAGAGTGTAGCGTGTAGCGTGTAGGGTGTAGGGTGTAGAGTGTAGAGTGTTGCGTGTAGGGAGTAGGGTGTAGGGTGTAGCGTGTAGGGTGTAGCGTGTAGGGTGTAGGGTGTAGAGTGTAGGGTGTAGCGTGTAGCATGTAGCATGTAGCGTGTAGCATGTAGGGTGTAGAGTGTAGAGTGTAGCATGTAGCGTGCAGCGTGTAGGGTGTAGGGTGTAGAGTGAAGGGTGTAGCGTGTAGAGTGTAGCCTGTAGGGTGTAGAGTGTAGCGTGTAGCGTGTAGAGTGTAGAGTGTAGAGTGTAGTGTGTAGCGTGTAGCGTGTAGGGTGTAGCATGTAGGATGTAGAGTGTAGCATGTAGCGTGTAGGCTGTAGGGTGTAGAGTGTAGGGTGTAGCGTGTAGGGTGTAGAGTGTAGCGTGTAGCTTGTAGCGTGTAGAGTGTAGGGTGTAGCGTGTAGGGTGTAGAGTGTAGCGTGTATGGTGTAGAGTGAAGCGTGTAGCGCGTAGAGTGTAGCGTGTAGGGTGTAGCGTGTAGGGTGTAGAACGTAGAGTGTAAGGTGTATGGTGTAGAGTGTAGGGTGTAGAGTGTAGCGTGTAGAGTGTAGCGTGTAGCGTGTAGGGTGTAGGGTGTAGAGTGTAGGGTGTAGCGTGTAGCGTGTAGGTAGCAGGGTGTAGGGTGTAGCGTGTAGGGTGTAGGGAGTAGAGTGTAGGGTGTAGCGTGTAGGGTGTAGAGTGTAGCGTGAAGGGTGTAGAGTGTAGCGTGTAGGGTGTAGAGTGTAGCGTGTAGCATGTAGGGTGTAGGGTGTAGAGTGTGTGGCGTAGCGTGTAGGGTGTAGAGTGTAGCGTGTAGCATGTAGCGTGTAGGGTGTACAGTGTAGGGTGTAGCGTGAAGGGTGGAGAGTGTAGGGTGTAGCGTGTAGAGTGTAGAGTGTAGCATGTAGGGTGTAGGGTGTAGCGTGTAGGGTGTAGAGTGTAGGGTGTAGCGTGTAGGGTGTAGAGTGTAGCATGTAGCGTGTAGGGTGTAGAGTGTATGGCGTAGCGTGTAGCGTGTAGGGTGAAGGGTGTAGGGTGTAGAGTGTAGTGTAGCGTGTAGGGTGTACAGTGTAGCGTGTATCGTGTAGCGTGTAGCGCGTAGGGTGTAGGGTGTAGGGTGTTGAGTGTAGGGTGTATCGTATAGGGTGTAGAGTGTAGCGAGTAGCATGTAGCGTGTAGAGTGCAGCGTGTAGGGTGTAGCGTGTAGCGTGTAGAGTGTAGCGTGTAGGGTGTAGGGTGTAGCGTGTAGGGTGTAGAGTGTAGCGTGTAGCATGTAGCGTGTAGAGTGTGGGGTGTAGCGTGTAGGGTGTAGAGTGTAGCGTGTAGGGTGTAGCATGTAGCGTGTAGAGTGTAGCGTGTAGCGTGTAGTGTGTAGCGTGTAGCGTGTAGGGTGTAGGGTGTAGGGTGTAGCGTGTAGAGTGTAGCGTGTAGGGTGTAGGGTGTAAAGTGTAACGTGTAGGGTGTAGTGTGTTGAATGTAGCATGTAGCGTGTAGGGTGTAGAGTGTAGCGTGTAGCGTGTAGGGTGTAGAATGTAGGGTGTAGCGTGTAGGGTGTAGAGTGTAGCGTGTAGAGTGTAGCGTGTAGGGTGTAGGGTGTAGGGTGTAGGGTGTAGGGTGTAGCGTGTAACGTGTAGGGTTTAGAGTTTAGGGTGTAGCGTGTAGGGTGTAGAGTGTAGCGTGTAGAGTGTAGCGTGTAGGGTGTAGGGTGTAGAGTGTAGGGTGTAGCGTGTAGGTTGTAGAGTGTAGCGTGTAGGGTGTAGGGTGTAGCTTGTAGGGTGTAGAGTGTAGGGTGTAGCGTGTAGGGTGTAGAGTGTAGCATGTAGCGTGTAGGGTGTAGGGTGTAGAGTGTAGCGTGTATCGTGTAGCATGTAGCGTGCAGGGTGTAGGGTGTAGGGTGTTGAGTGTAGGGTGTAGCGTATAGGGTGTAGAGTGTAGCGTGTAGGGTGTAGGGTGTAGAGTGTAGGGTGTAGCGTGTAGGGTGTATAGTGTAGTGTGTAGAGTGTAGCGTGTAGCATGTAGGGTGTAGGGTGTAGTGTGTAGGGTGTAAAGTGTAGCGTGTATGGTGTAGAGTGTAGCATGTAGCGTGTAGGGTGTAGAGTGTAGCGTGTAGGGTGTAGAGTGTAGCGTGTAGGGTGTAGGGTGTAGCGTGTAGCATGTAGCATGTAGTATGTAGGGTGTAGATTGTAGGGTGTAGCGTGTAGCGTGTAGCATGTAGGGTGTAGGGCGTAGAATGTAGAGTGTAGCGTGTATCGTGTAGCGTGTAGCATGTAGGGTGTAGGGTGTAGGGTGTAGAGTGTGGGGTGTAGCATATAGGATGTAGAGTGTAGCGTGTAGGGTGTAGGGTGTAGAGTGTAGGGTGTAGAGTGTAGCGTGTAGCGTGTAGCGTGTAGGGTGTAGGGTGTAGAGTGTAGGGTGTAGCGTGTAGGGTGTAGAGTGTAGCGTGTATCGTGTAGCATGTAGAGTGTAGGGTGTAGCGTGTAGGGTGTAGAGTGTAGCGTGTAGCGTGTAGGGTGTAGGGTGTAGAGTGTAGGGTGTAGCGTGTAGGGTGTAGAGTGTAGTGTGTAGCGTGTAGGGTGTAGGGTGTAGCGTGTAGGGTGTAGAGTGTAGCGTGTAGCGTGTAGGGTGTAGGGTGTAGAGTGTAGGGTGTAGCGTGTAGGGTGTAGAGTGTAGTGTGTAGCGTGTAGGGTGTAGGGTGTAGCGTGTAGGGTGTAGAGTGTAGGGTGTAGCGTGTAGGGTGTAGAGTGTAGCATGTAGCGTGTAGGGTGTAGAGTGTAGGGTGTAGCGTGTAGGGTGTAGGGTGTAGAGTAGTGTGTAGGGTGTAGAGTGTAGCGTGTATCGTGTAGTGTGTAGCGTTTAGCGTGTAGGGTGTAGGGTGTAGGGTGTTGAGTGTAGGGTGTAGCGTATAGGGTGTAGAGTGTAGCGTGTAGGGTGTAGGGTGTAGAGTGTAGGGTGTAGCGTGCAGGGTGTATAGTGTAGTGTGTAGGGTGTAGAGTGTAGCGTGTAGCATGTAGGGTGTAGGGTGTAGTGTGTAGGGTGTAAAGTGTAGCGTGTATGGTGTAGAGTGTAGCATGTAGCGTGTAGCGTGTAGAGTGTAGCGTGTATGGTGTAGGGTGTAGAGTGTAGCGTGTAGCGTGTAGGGTGTAGAGTGTAGCGTGTAGCATGTAGAGTGTAGCGTGTAGGGTGTAGAGTGTAGCGTGTAGAGTGTAGCGTGTAGGGTGTAAGGTGTAGCGTGTAGAGTGTAGCGTGTAGCGTGTAGCGTGTAGCGTGTAGGGTGTAGGGTGTAGGGTGTAGCGTGTAGAGTGTAGCATATAGGGTGTAGAGTGTAGCGTGTAGGGTGTAGAGTGTAGCGTGTAGGGTGTAGAGTGTAGCGTGTAGCGTGTAGCGTGTAGTGTGTAGGGTGTAGAGTGTAGCGTGTAGGGTGTAGGGTGTAGGTTGTAGAGTGTTGGGTGTAGCATGTAGAGTGTAGGGTGTATCGTGTAGGGTGTAGAGTGTAGCATGCAGCGTGTAGGGTGTAGGGTGTAGAATGTAGGGTGTAGCGTGTAGGGTGTAGAGTGTAACGTGTAGTGTGTAGCGTGTAGGGTGTAGGGTGTAGGGTGTAGCGTGTAGGGTGTAGAGTGTAGCATGTAGCGTGTAGTGTAGGGTGTAGCGTGTAGGGTGTAGAGTGTAGCGTGTAGGGTGTAGAGTGTATTGTGTAGAGTGTAGGGTGTAGCGTGTAGGGTGTAGAATGTAGAGTGTAGGGTGTATGGTGTAGAGCAGGGGTGGGGAACCTCGGCTCTCCAGCTGTTATAAAACTACAACTCCCAGCATGCCCTAGCAACTTGCAGCAGTTGAGGCATGCTGGGAATTGTAGTTCTCCCACAGCTGGAGGGCCAAGGTTCCTGACCCCTGGTGTAGAGTGTAGGTTGTAGAGTGTAGCGTGTAGGGTGTAGGGTGTAGAGTGTAGAGTGTTGCGTGTAGGGAGTAGGGTGTAGGGTGTAGCGTGTAGGGTGTAGCGTGTAGAGTGAAGGGTGTAGAGTGTATTGTGTAGAGTGTAGGGTGTAGCGTGTAGGGTGTAGAATGTAGAGTGTAGGGTGTATGGTGTAGAGTGTAGGTTGTAGAGTGTAGTGTGTAGGGTGTAGGGTGTAGAGTGTAGAGTGTTGCGTGTAGGGAGTAGGGTGTAGGGTGTAGAGTGTAGGGTGTAGCATGTAGCGTGTAGCGTGTAGCATGTAGGGTGTAGAGTGTAGAGTGTAGCATGTAGCGTGTAGGGTGTAGGGTGTAGAGTGAAGGGTGTAGGGTGTAGCGTGTAGAGTGTAGCCTGTAGGGTGTTGAGTGTAGCGTGTAGCGTGTAGAGTGTAGAGTGTAGAGTGTAGTGTGTAGCGTGTAGCGTGTAGGGTGTAGCATGTAGGATGTAGAGTGTAGCATGTAGCGTGTAGGCTGTAGGGTGTAGAGTGTAGGGTGTAGCATGTAGGGTGTAGAGTGTAGGGTGTAGCGTGTAGGGTGTAGAGTGTAGCGTGTAGGGTGTAGAGTGAAGCGTGTAGCGCGTAGAGTGTAGCGTGTAGGGTGTAGCGTGTAGGGTGTAGAACGTAGAGTGTAAGGTGTATGTTGTAGAGTGTAGGGTGTAGAGTGTAGCGTGTAGCGTGTAGAGTGTAGCGTGTAGCGTGTAGGGTGTAGGGTGTAGGGTGTAGAGTGTAGAGTGTAGCGTGTAGCGTGTAGCGTGTAGGTAGTAGGGTGTAGGGTGTAGCGTGTAGGGTGTAGGGTGTAGAGTGTAGGGTGTAGCGTGTAGCGTGTAGCGTGTAGAGTGTAGAGTGTAGCATGTAGCGTGTAGCGTGTAGGGTGTAGAGGGTAGGGTGTAGCATGTAGTTTGTAGGGTGTAGCGTGTAGGGTGTAGATTATAGAGTGTAGGGTGTAATGTGCACATTTTTCTCCAAAATTAGTTTTTATTGGGTATATAACAAAAATGAACAGAAGAAAAAATAAACAATGACATAAACCATGTCTAAGTGACTGTAGTGAAAATGTCTACAACAGGTATAATTGTACATTTTGAAAAAGAAGAATCGTCAAATAGCTCTTTGGCTGTATCTAAAGAATATATACAACAGTACAAACAATCTGGATAACTGTAATGGATATATGTCCATCGTAAGTATAAATATTCATTTAGTAAAAGAAAACATCAAGTTTTTCCTTCAGCTGTAGCCATTTACCCCATCTGATCCGAAAGCAATCCTCAGAGAGAAGGTTTGTATAGTAAATTTTTTCGTATACAAAATGTTTGTCAATCAACAATATTAAATGTTTCACATTAGGGGGACGAACACTATTCCACTCCCTGGCAATCAAATAACTTGCAGACATTAAAATATGACTGGTTAAAAATTTGTCCGATTTGAGGTGGTTTAGATTAATGAGTAGTAGAGCTATATCAGGACGTGGAGAGATGGTTTTTTTAATCAAAAAAGAAATTATCACAAAAACTCCAGACCAAAAATTTGCAAGAAGGGGACAAGACCAGAAAGTATGTAATAGATTTGCTGACTGTCCACATTTCCTCCAACACATTCCATCATGGCCTTTAACAAAATGTTTCAGTCTATTAGGAGTCAAATAATATCTTTGGGTCAATTTGTAATGAGTTTCAAGAGTATTTGAGCATCTGGAGGCCTTCGTCGCTAATTTAAAGGACTGTGACCATTGAAGTGGCGAAATTTTTACATTTAAACTTTGTTCCCATTTTTCAAAAGGACCCGAGCTACTAAAAGTATGTTTGTCAGTTAAGATATTGTAAAAGGCACTCAAACAGCTCTTGGTTTTTGGAGGTGGATTTGTAAGGAAGTTAATAGCAGTTTGGTTGAAAAATATTTTCTTGGGTGTGCCTATCTGTTTTTTATATTCCTCTTTAAGAAAATAATAATCCATGAATTCACTACTATTAATTTTGAATTTGTCTTTTAGTATATGAAAGGGAATAAAATGATTATTTTCCACCAAATCATAAATGGATCTAATCCCCTGTCTCGACCAAAGCTCATAGCGGAATCTAAGTGAGGGTCTAATTGGAAGTAAAAATGAGATGGGAAGTGGTTTAATAAAATAAGGAAGTTTGTTAGATTTTTGGGATTGAAAGTATAGCCAGCTTTCAACCGATGCCCTGATGATGGGATTATGGACATCTTTGATCTTTTGTTGTTTTATGAAAAAATTATATAGATATAGAAGAGGTTCCTGATTGGGCATGGAGGCCAATTCCATTTTTGGCCATTCCAGGCCATCAGTATTTTTGAACCATGACTTAGTTTGGTCAAGTATAATGGAATGGTAATATGCATTTATGTCAGGTAAAGCTATTCCACCACTTTCCCTAGATCGAATGAAAATTTGTTTTTTTATTCTGGTTTTCCCCCCAGACCATATATATTTATTCATTTGGTCTGTTAATTTTTGTAGAATAGATTTGGGAAGTGGTAGGGGGACATTTCTAAAGAAATATAGGATTTTAGGAAGGACAAACATTTTATATAAGGTGACTTTCCCGAGCCACGAGGAAGGGGATTTTGAGATGGTTTTAATAACTTTCTCCACCTCATTATGGACATGTTCAGCATTGATCCTATATAGTTTATTTATATTGTCAGTCAACAAAATGCCAAGATATGGGGTCTGAGTGCGGTCCCAGATGAAAGGATAGGAACCGCGCAGAAGTCGCCTCATCTAAAGTGACAGGTAGAGAGACAACACTATAGTTTTTGAATAATTCAATTTATAAAAGGACACTTTACCAAAATCATTTATGATTTCCCAGACATGTTTGATTGAATTAACTGGATCCGACAATGTAAGGATAATGTCGTCTGCGTATAGTCCGATTTTGTGATCAGTGTTATCTGAGCGTATACCTCTAACTTCCTCAGAATTCCTGATATATTGTGCTAATGGTTCCAGACTAAGGATAAAAATCAGAGGGGAAAGTGGGCACCCCTGTCTGGTTCCATTAGAAATTGGGAACTGGTCTGATAGCGTATTATTGACCAATACAGCAGCTGACGGAGCAGAATATAGAGTTTGGATGCTTTTGATTAAACCTGGACTAAAATTTAATTTTTTTAGTACCGCAAATGCAAACTCCCAGCTTAGATGATCAAACGCCTTTTCTGCATCCAAAGTGATGAACACGCTGGGAGTCTGCCTGCGATTACAGAGAGAAAGAAGATTTAACACCCGTCTAGTGCTATCGTAAGTTTGTCTCTGTTTCACAAAACCTACTTGGTCAGGGTGAATGATATCTGGGATAATGTGTTGTAACCTATTTGCTATAATTTTGGCGTATGCTTTGATATCAGTATTTAGCAATGATATTGGTCTAAAATTTTCAACCTTGGTTGCATCCTTGTCAGCTTTGGGGATAACCACTATTGTGGCTCTGAGCATCTCCCTGCTACATGTTCCATTCACTCTAATAAAGTTGAGTGTTTGGGTTAGATGGGGAATAAGCAATTGCTTAAACTGTTTGTAATATTCACTAGTAAAACCGTCTGGGCCCGGCGCCTTATTGAGTTTAAAGGCATTAATAACGTTTATGACCTCTTTCTCGCTAAAGGGCATGTCTAGTATTTCCCTCTGATCTAACGTGAGGCTTCCAAGTTTCATTTTCCCCAAAAAAGAATCAATTTGGTCTTGGGAGGGAGGTGAGACATTTTTACTATCTTTCAAATTGTATAAATTAAAGTAATAATCCCTGAAAGCTCCTGCAATATCCTTTGGTTTTAGGACATCACTCGTAGCCAAAGAGATTCTATCTACCACTTTTTTCATCTTGATAGGTTTAAATTTATTGGCCATCAATCTGGTTGGCCTATTATTATCTGTATAGTACCCAGCCCCAAGAAAAGTGGCTTTTTTCTCATATTGGGCAATTAATAGGTTCCTAAGCTCTAACCTACAGGTGTGTAGCTCTTTATGTCTATCGAAACTTGTATCATTTTGGGCGGCAGCCTCTAGAGCTTTTATTTTGTCTGACAATTCTTTCTGTTTAGATTCTCTAATTTTTTTTTGTTTAGCTCCAAGCTGAATCAAGATTCCCCTAATTACACACTTGTGAGCCTGCCATAATGTTTCCGGATTAATATCTTGTGTAGAATTTTCAACAAAGTAATGGGAGATGGCTTTTTCTATTAATTTGGAATTATCCTGTGTGACAGTTATGAATTTATTGTATTTCCAATTATATGACTTATTTTCTCTATCTGTGTTTTTGAGTTTTAGAAGGATAGGTGCATGATCTGACCAAGTGATTGGGCCCGTGACAAATTTTTCATATAGATCTAAAACTGAAAGACTTGTAAAAATATGGTCAATCCTAGTGAAAGATTTGTTGTGAGGGCAGTATCTTGTGAATTCTTTTGAATTAGTATTCAGCACTCTACAGCTGTCTTGTAGTCCAGATTGTCTTAGCCAGTTAGATAAATTTTGTTGTTTATAATAGGTCAGTGGGTAGGAGCAATCCAGATGGGGATCAACAATATGATTAAAATCCCCGCCCCATACAACATGACCCTCACTGAAGTCCTCCAGTTTTTTTTTTAATCTATTAAGAAAGCGAATTTGACTTGAATTGGGGGCATGTATGTTAGCGATGGTGAAATTAACATCTCCCAGTTTCCCCTTAATACTAATTTGTCTACCTTCCTCGTCCTTCATTGTATCTATTATTTTAAAAGGTAAATCCTTGTGGATGGCTATCGCAACCCCCGCTTTTTTCTTCTTACTGTTTGAGAAGAGTATTTGCGGAAAATATTTATTACGGAGTCTATGATTATCGGATTCTAATAAATGAGTTTCTTGAAGCAGCACTATATCAGCTTTAAGGGTCCGCATATCTTTCCAAAGAGTAAATCTTTTGTAGGGGTTGTTTAGGCCATTCACGTTAGGCCATTCACGTTATAGGAGACAATATTCAAAGACATAGTAGTGGAGTTTGTGAGTTATGTAATGACAGTTATAATTACATTTGGAGTTGCCCACAGGGGGGGAGATCAATGAGACCAGCATATCTTGTAAAAACAAAGGAGGCAACCTGCACAGAGCCCGTATCCCCACCATGATGGTGATGCTGAAACCTTCCAGATCAGATGAAAGCGAAGGCAAATGACGATTTCTGTTTAGTAAAAGCGCACACAAACCTGTATATAGACATAAAACAAAAATAACATATTTGCTAACAGCAAGAAAGTGGGTTAGCAACCCAACAGTTAATGCACACTGAGGTGTGTGAGTGAATGAGTAAATATTCATTCAAAGTTCAGGGGGTGAAATTAAGGGCCAAGTGAGTGGGGCCAGCCTAACATATTTCAAAAGCTTTATCTGTTTTTCTTCGTGATCCACGAGGGCTTGACATGTCCTGGAAGATGATCAGAAACTCCGCTGTCTTTGTGTCCAGAACTTGATCTCTCCATGGGCGGCAGGCCTAGATCATGAATAAATTTGTCAGAGTTATTTAAGTCAGTTAGCGCAAAAATGACATCTTCCTTAATCACGATCAGTTTGGTTGGAAATCCCCATTTATACAGTATCTTGTTATTCCTAAGATGGTCAGTGACAGGAATGTATTCTCTCCGTTTTTGTAATGTGGCTCTTGAAAAATCTGCGAAAATTTTAATCTTGTTGTAGGGGGTCGGTAAATTTGGCAATTGCCTGCTTTTCCTGAGAATTTCCTCTTTAATTTGAAAATAGTGGAAACAGGCTATGACGTCCCTGGGAGCTGTAGTTGGTGCGTATTTGGATTTAGGTAGTCTGTGAATGCGCTCCAGTGTTAGATCACCCCTAGAAGCTTTAGGAAGAACTGAGTGAAGCATTTTTTGGGTGTATTCTGTAAGATCACAATCTTTGATTGACTCAGGTATCCCTCTAAATTTTAAGTTACTACGCCTGCTTCTATCTTCTTGTTCAACCTGTTTTGATTTTATTTGGGCCACCTCGTCTTCTAGGTTATAATGTGCGTCTATAAATTTATTATGGGACTCCACCAGTTCCCCCATTTTCCGTTCAAGGTGGTCCACACGCTGTCCAAGACCATCTATATCTTTGCGAAGGGATAGATTATGAGATTCTAATTGTGACTGGAAAGATTGAGCCAAAAGAAGAATAATGTTCTTAATGAATATTTCTGATGCATTTTTATTAGAAGCGTCCACATCAGATAGTGACTGTATAAGAGTATCAGCAAGTGTTGGGTTGCCGAGATCCTTGGGAGAATGAATAAAAATTGAATCTTTATTCTGAAGGCTATCCTGAGCTGCAGCAACCAAAATATTCCCTTTAGAATAGGGAGTACCATGGGTGCCGATCGGCACCTTAATGGGGCTGGCATTAATATTAGATCCGGTACTATGTTTAGCATAAGCAGCCTTTCCAGGGGCTGGTGGGGTAAAGGGAGCATCAGATATAAATGAAACATCCTGGCAAGATGTGGCCCCTTTAACCGGCGTTATAAATTGATCCCCGGCTGTTAAAATAGTCGGCGCACACTTGTCAGCCTTTCCGGCGCTTTGTTTCTGTGAGCGCTGCTGAGAGCGCTCGCTCTCCTTTTCAAGATGTCCGCTCTCGCGGGAAGACGAGCGAGAGCGGGAGCTCCGTGCAGGGCTATTTTCAAGCGGTCCCCTCCGCTTACTCACGGTTACCGCTGACTTCCTCTGTGTGAGCCGCGGGTTCATTCTTGTCTTGAAAGCGGCGTGCTTCTGCCGCTGTGGTGTCGCTCTTAAGTGCTGGCGTCCCCGGCCATAGATACGGGACTTGCCTGCACTTCCTGGATTTTTACATGCAGGATGCGGGGAGCCGCCGCCGCCATCTTGGGTCATCTCTTCAGCGCTGCAGCGCTCTGTATCAGCATCTTTTTCTCTGCGGCTGCTGCGGTCAGCCATGGCAGCTTAGTAGCAAACTGTGCAGGAGATATTCCGGTGCCGGAGGCTGTAGCTTTTAGGTGGAATCTCGAAGAAAAGCTTTATAAAATCGCTTAATTAGGTGGCCCCAGTGTGGAGCTCACAGCTGAGACGTCCTCTCAGAATCAGCGCTGGCCACGCCCCCTAATGTGCACATTTTTCCCCATTTCCCCACTGGGTCAAAACTTCTGTTAGAATGATGCGTTTTCCTGCTATTTTCAATGGCCTACAAGCATAAGTGAAGCAGTGAGCAGCAGTCTCTATTAGTATAGGAGATAACAGAAAACATTTCACATTTTTCCCCATTGGGTCATAACTTCTGTTACAATGATCAGAGGTTGAAATTTTTTGCGTTTTCCTGCTCTTTCCAATGGCTTACAAGCATAAGTGAAGCGGTGAGCAGCAGTTTCTATTAGTATAGGACCCAATGGGGAAATGGGGAAAAATGTGAAATGTTTTCCGTTATCTCTTATACTAATAGAGACTGATGCTCCCTGCTTCACTTATGCTTGTAGGCCATTGGAAATAGCAAGAAAACGCATCATTCTAACAGAAGTTTTGACCCAGTGGGGAAATGGGGAAAAATGTGCACTCTACACCCTACACTCTACAATCTACACCCAACACGCTACACCCTACACACTACATGCTACACCTTACCCTCTACACCCTACACCCTACACGCTATACGCTACATGCTACACTCTACACTCTACACACCACACGCTACACGCTACACGCTACACGCTACACCCTGCACTCTACACCCTACACTTTACACGCTACACCCTACACCTTACTACCTACACGCTGCACGCTACACGCTACACTCTACACGCTACACGCTACACTCTACACCCTACACTCTACACCATACACCTTACACTCTACGTTCTACACCCTACACACTACACGCTACACCCTACACGCTACACTCTATGCGCTACACGCTACACTCTACACCCTACACGCTACACTCTACACCCTACACGCTACACCCTACACTCTACACGCTACAAGCTACACGCTACACTCTACACCCTACACGCTACACCCTACACTCTACACCCTACACGCTACATGCTACACTCTACACCCTACATGCTACACCCTACACGCTACACACTACACGCTACACGCTACACTCTACACGCTACACCATACACGCTACACGCTACATTCTACACGCTACACGCTACACTCTACACCCTACACGCTACACCCTACACTCTACACCCTACAGCCTACATGCTACACGATACACGCTACACGCTAAACTCTACACCCTACACGCTACACGCTACACCCTACACCCTACACACTACACCCTACACCCTACACGCTACACGCTACATGCTACACTCTACACTCTACACCCTACACGCTACACGCTACACGCTACACGCTACACTCTACACCCTACACCCTACACCCTACACGCTACACGCTACACCCTACAGCCTACTCCCTACAAACTACACTCTACACGCTACACGCTACACTCTACACCCTACACGCTACACTCTACACTCTACGCGCTATACCCTACACTCTACAAGCTACACGCTACAAGCTACACTCTACACCCTACACGCTACACCCTACACTCTACACCCTACACCCTACACGCTACACGCTACACTCTACACGCTACACCCTACACTCTACACCCTACACGCTACATGCTACACTCTACACCCTACACGCTACACGCTAAACTCTACACCCTACACGCTACACCCTACACGCTACACCCTACACACTACACCCTACACCCTACACGCTACACGCTACATGCTACATGCTACACCCTACACTCTACACCCTACACCCTACACGCTACACCCTACACGCTACACCCTACACCCTACTCCCTACACGCTACACCCTACACTCTACAACCTACACCCTACACGCTACACGCTACACGCTACACTCTACACCCTACACTCTACACCATACACCCTACACTCGACATTCTACACCCTACCCGCTACACGCTACACCCTACACGCTACACTCTACACTCTATACGCTACACTCTACACCCTACACGCTACACTCTACACCCTACACGCTACATCCTTCACTCTACACCCTACATGCTACACGCTACACGCTACACTCTACACCCTACACGCTACACCCTACACTCTACACCCTACACACTACACGCTACACGCTACATGCTACACTCTACACCATACACCCTACACTCGACATTCTACACCCTACACGCTACACGCTACACCCTACACTCTACACCCTACACCCTACACTCTACACGCTACACCCTACACTCTACACCCTACACTCTACACGCTACACGCTACACTCTACACCCTACACGCTACATGCTACACTCTACACCCTACACGCTACACCCTACACCCTACATGCTACACCCTACACTCTACACCCTACAGCCTACACGCTACACTCCACACCCTACACGCTACACCCTACACGCTACACGCTACACTCTACACCCTACACGATACACGATACACCCTACACCCTACACGTTACACTCTACACCCTACACGCTACACCCTACACCCTACACCCTACACGCTACACGCTACAAACTACACACTACACGCTACACTCTACACGCTACACCCTACAGCCTACACGCTACACTCTACACGCTACACGCTACACTCTACACCCTACACGCTGCATGCTACACGCAACACGCTACACGCTACACTCTACACGCTACACTACACACGCTACACGCAACACGCTACATCCTACACGCTACACGCTACACTCTACACCCTACACGCTACACCCTACACTCTACACCCTACACACTACACGCTACACGCTACATGCTACACTCTACACCATACACCCTACACTCGACATTCTACACCCTACACGCTACACGCTACACCCTACACTCTACACCCTACACCCTACACTCTACACGCTACACCCTACACTCTACACCCTACACTCTACATGCTACACTCTACACCCTACACGCTACATGCTACACTCTACACCCTACACGCTACACCCTACACCCTACATGCTACACCCTACACTCTACACCCTACAGCCTACACGCTACACTCCACACCCTACACGCTACACCCTACACGCTACACCCTACACGCTACACGCTACACTCTACACCCTACACGATACACGATACACCCTACACCCTACACGTTACACTCTACACCCTACACGCTACACCCTACACCCTACACCCTACACGCTACACGCTACAAACTACACACTACACGCTACACTCTACACGCTACACCCTACAGCCTACACGCTACACTCTACACGCTACACGCTACACTCTACACCCTACACGCTGCATGCTACACGCAACACGCTACACGCTACACTCTACACGCTACACTACACACGCTACACGCAACACGCTACATCCTACACACTACACGTTACACTCTACACCCTACACCCTACACGCTACTTGCTACACGCTACACTCTACACCCTACACTCTACACCCTACACCCTACACGCTACACCCTACACGCTACACCCTACACCCTACTCCCTACACGCTACACCCTACACTCTACAACCTACACCCTACACGCTACACGCTACACGCTACACTCTACACCCTACACTCTACACCATACACCCTACACTCGACATTCTACACCCTACCCGCTACACGCTACACCCTACACGCTACACTCTACACTCTATACGCTACACTCTACACCCTACACGCTACACTCTACACCCTACACGCTACATCCTTCACTCTACACCCTACATGCTACACGCTACACGCTACACTCTACACCCTACACGCTACACCCTACACTCTACACCCTACACGCTACACGCTACATGCTACACTCTACACCATACACCCTACACTCGACATTCTACACCCTACACGCTACACGCTACACCCTACACTCTACACCCTACACCCTACACTCTACACGCTACACCCTACACTCTACACCCTACACTCTACACGCTACACGCTACACTCTACACCCTACACGCTACATGCTACACTCTACACCCTACACGCTACACCCTACACCCTACATGCTACACCCTACACTCTACACCCTACAGCCTACACGCTACACTCCACACCCTACACGCTACACCCTACACGCTACACGCTACACTCTACACCCTACACGATACACGATACACCCTACACCCTACACGTTACACTCTACACCCTACACGCTACACCCTACACCCTACACCCTACACGCTACACGCTACAAACTACACACTACACGCTACACTCTACACGCTACACCCTACAGCCTACACGCTACACTCTACACGCTACACGCTACACTCTACACCCTACACGCTGCATGCTACACGCAACACGCTACACGCTACACTCTACACGCTACACTACACACGCTACACGCAACACGCTACATCCTACACGCTACACGCTACACTCTACACCCTACACGCTACACCCTACACTCTACACCCTACACACTACACGCTACACGCTACATGCTACACTCTACACCATACACCCTACACTCGACATTCTACACCCTACACGCTACACGCTACACCCTACACTCTACACCCTACACCCTACACTCTACACGCTACACCCTACACTCTACACCCTACACTCTACATGCTACACTCTACACCCTACACGCTACATGCTACACTCTACACCCTACACGCTACACCCTACACCCTACATGCTACACCCTACACTCTACACCCTACAGCCTACACGCTACACTCCACACCCTACACGCTACACCCTACACGCTACACCCTACACGCTACACGCTACACTCTACACCCTACACGATACACGATACACCCTACACCCTACACGTTACACTCTACACCCTACACGCTACACCCTACACCCTACACCCTACACGCTACACGCTACAAACTACACACTACACGCTACACTCTACACGCTACACCCTACAGCCTACACGCTACACTCTACACGCTACACGCTACACTCTACACCCTACACGCTGCATGCTACACGCAACACGCTACACGCTACACTCTACACGCTACACTACACACGCTACACGCAACACGCTACATCCTACACACTACACGTTACACTCTACACCCTACACTCTACACTCTACACCCTACACCCTACACGCTACTTGCTACACGCTACACTCTACACCCTACACTCTACACCCTACACCCTACACGCTACACGCTACACGCTACACTCTACACCCTACACGCTACACCCTACACTCTACACCCTACACCCTACACGCTACATGCTACACTCTACACCCTACACGCTACACGCTAAACTCTACACCCTACACGCTACACCCTACACGCTACACCCTACACACTACACCCTACACCCTACACGCTACACGCTACATGCTACATGCTACACCCTACACTCTACACCCTACACCCTACACGCTACACCCTACACGCTACACCCTACACCCTACTCCCTACACGCTACACCCTACACTCTACACCCTACACCCTACACGCTACACGCTACACGCTACACTCTACACCCTACACTCTACACCATACACCCTACACTCGACATTCTACACCCTACCCGCTACACGCTACACCCTACACGCTACACTCTACACGCTATACGCTACACTCTACACCCTACACGCTACACTCTACACCCTACAGGCTACATCCTTCACTCTACACCCTACATGCTACACGCTACACGCTACACTCTACACCCTACACGCTACACCCTACACTCTACACCCTACACACTACACGCTACACGCTACATGCTACACTCTACACCATACACCCTACACTCGACATTCTACACCCTACACGCTACACGCTACACCCTACACTCTACACCCTACACCCTACACTCTACACGCTACACCCTACACTCTACACCCTACACCCTACACGCTACACGCTACACTCTACACCCTACACGCTACATGCTACACTCTACACCCTACACGCTACACCCTACACCCTACATGCTACACCCTACACTCTACACCCTACAGCCTACACGCTACACTCCATACCCTACACGCTACACCCTACACGCTACACCCTACACGCTACACGCTACACTCTACACCCTACACGATACACGATACACCCTACACCCTACACGTTACACTCTACACCCTACACGCTACACCCTACACCCTACACCCTACACGCTACACGCTACAAACTACACACTACACGCTACACTCTACACGCTACACCCTACAGCCTACACGCTACACTCTACACGCTACACGCTACACTCTACACCCTACACGCTGCATGCTACACGCAACACGCTACACGCTACACTCTACACCCTACACGCTACAATACACACGCTACACGCAACACGCTACATCCTACACACTACACGTTACACTCTACACCCTACACTCTACACTCTACACCCTACACCCTACACGCTACACGCTACACGCTACACTCTACACCCTACACGCTACACCCTACACTCTACACCCTACACCCTACACGCTACACGCTACACCCTACATTCTACACCCTACACTCTACACCCTACAGCCTACACGCTACACTCCACACCCTACACGCTACACCCTACACGCTACACCCTACACACTACACGCTACACTCTACACCCTACACGCTACACGCTAAACGCTACACTCTACACCCTACACGATACACCCTACACGTTACACTCTACACCCTACACGCTACACCCTACACCCTACACCCTACACGCTACACGCTACAAACTACACACTACACGCTACACTCTACACGCTACACCCTACAGCCTACACGCTACACTCTACACGCTACACGCTACACTCTACACTCTACACCCTACACTCTGCATGCTACACGCAACACGCTACATGCTACACTCTACACCCTACACGATACACTACACACGCTACATGCAACACGCTACATCCTACACACTAAACGTTAAACTCTACACCCTACACTCTACACTCTACACCCTACACCCTACACGCTACACGCTACACTCTACACCCTACACGCTACACGCTACACTCTACATGCTACACGCTACACTCTACACCCTACACGCTACACCCAACACCCTACACGCTACACTCTACACCCTACACGCTACAATCTACACCCAACACGCTACACCCTACACTCTACACCCTACACGCTACACTCTACACCCTATACGCTACACCCTACACTCAACACCCCACACCCTACACCCTACACTCTACACGCTACACGATACACGCTACACTATACACCCTACACGCTACACTACACTCTACACCCTACACCCTACACCCTACACGCTACACGCTACACCCTACACTGTACACCCTACACCCTACATGCTACATGCAACATTCTACACCCTACATGCTACACCCTACACTCTACACCCTACACGCTACACCCTACATGCTACACACTACACTACACCCTACACGCTACACCCTACACTCTACACCCTACACGCTATACGCTACACGCTACGCGCTACACTCTACACCTTACACGCTACACCCAACACTCTACACCCTACACCCTACATGCTACATGCTACACTCTACACTCTACACGCTACACGCTACACGCTACACTCTACACCCTACACGCTACACTCTACACCCTACACGCTACACCCTACACTCCACACCCTACACCCTACACGCTACACTCTACACCCTACACGCTACACCCTACACTCTACACCCTACACGCTACACTCTACACAATATACGCTACACCCTACACCCTACACTCTACACTCTACACCCTACACGCTACATGATACACGCTACACTCCACACCCTACACGCTACACCCTACACTCTACACCCTACACGCTACACGCTACACCCTACACGCTACATTCTACACCCTACACGCTACACGCTACACTCTACACCCTACATGCTACACCCTACACTCTACACCCTACACCCTACATGCTACACTCTACACGCTACACGATACACGCTACACGCTACACCCTACACTCTACACCCTACACCCCACATGCTACACTCTACACGCTACACCCTACACGCTGCACTCTACACCCTACACGCTACACGCTACATGCTACACCCTGCACTCTACACCCTACACCCTACCCGCTACACGCCACATGCTGCACGCTAGAGTGTAGGGTGTAGCGTGTAGGGTGTAGAGTGTAGCGTGTAGGGTGTAGGGTGTAGAGTGTAGGATGTAGCGTGTAGGGTGTAGAGTGTAGCGTGTAGGGTGTAGGGTGTAGAGTGTAGTGTGTAGGGTGTAGAGTGTAGCGTGTAGGGTGTAGAGTGTAGCGTGTAGGGTGTAGCGTGTAGGGTGTAGCGTGTAGGGTGTAGGGTGTAGAGTGTAGAGTGTAGAGTGTAGCGTGTAGGGTGCACAGTGTAGGGTGTTTGGTGTAGCGTGTAGCGTGTAGGGTGTAGAGTGTAGCGTGTAGCGTGTAGGGTGCAGGGTGTAGAGTGTAGGGTGTAGCGTGTAGGGTGTAGAGTGTAGCGTGTAGGGTGTAGAGTGTAGTGTGTAGCGTGTAGGGTGTAGAGTGTAGCGTGTAGGGTGTAGCGTGTAGGGTGTAGCGTGTAGGGTGTAGGGTGTAGAGTGTAGCGTGTAGCGTGTAGGGTGTAGCGTGTAGGGTGCAGAGTGTAGCGTGTGGGGTGTAGAGTGTAGCGTGTAGGGTGTAGGGTGTAGCGTGTAGCGTGTAGCATGTAGCATGTAGGATGTAGGGTGTAGAGTGTAGGGTGTAGCGTGTAGGGTGTAGAGTGTAGCATGTATCGTGTAGCGTGAAAGGTGTAGGGTGTAGGGTGTAGAGTGTAGGGTGTAGCGAGTAGGGTGTAGAGTGTAGCATGTATTGTGTAGCGTGTAGCGTGAAGGGTGTAGGGTGTAGATTGTAGGGTGTAGCGTATAGGGTGTAGAGTGTAGCGTGTAGGGTGTAGAGTGTATGGTGTAGCGTGTAGGGTGTAGATTGTAGCGTGTAGTGTGCAGCATGTAGGGTGTAGGGTGTAGCGTGTAGGGTGTAGAGTGTAGAATGTAGGGTGTAGAGTGTAGCGTGTAGCGTGTAGGGTGTAGAGTGTAGGGTGTAGCATGTAGCGTGTAGCATGTAGGGTGTAGGGTGTAGAGTGTAGCGTGTAGGGTGTAGGGTGTAGAGTGTAGGGTGTAGCGTATAGTGTGTAGAGTGTAGCGTGTAGGGTGTAGGGTGTAGAGTGTAGGTTGTAGCGTGTAGGGTGTAGAGTGTAGCGTGAAGGGTGTAGAGTGTAGCGTGTAGGGTGTAGAGTGTAGCGTGTAGCGTGTAGCATGTAGGGTGTAGGGTGTAGAGTGTGTGGTGTAGCGTGTAGGGTGTAGAGTGTAGCGTGTAGCGTGTAGCATGTAGCGTGAAGGGTGTAGACTGTAGGGTGTAGCGTGAAGGGTGGAGAGTGTAGCGTGTAGCATGTAGGGTGTAGGGTGTAGCGTGTAGGGTGTAGAGTGTAGGGTGTAGCGTGTAGCGTGTAGGGTGAAGGGTGTAGGGTGTAGAGTGTAGTGTAGCGTGTAGGGTGTACAGTGTAGCGTGTATCGTGTAGCGTGTAGCTCGTAGGGTGTAGGGTGTAGGGTGTTGAGTGTAGGGTGTAGCGTATAGGGTGTAGAGTGTAGCGCGTAGCGTGTAATGTGTAGAGTGCAGCGTGTATGGTGTAGCGTGTAGCGTGTAGCGTGTAGAGTGTAGCGTGTAGGGTGTAGGGTGTAGGGTGTAGCGTGTAGGGTGTAGAGTGTAGCGTGTAGCGTGTAGCATGTAGCGTGTAAAGTGTAGGGTGTAGCGTGTAGATTGTAGCGTGTAGCGTGTAGCGTGTAGCGTGTAGGGTGTAGGGTGTAGGGCGTAGCGTGTAGAGTGTAGCGTGTAGGGTGTAGGGTGTAAAGTGTAGCATGTAGGGTGTAGAGTGTAGCATGTAGCGTGTAGCGTGTAGGGTGTAGAGTGTAGCGTGTAGCGTGTAGGGTGTAGGGTGTAGCGTGTAGGGTGTAGCGTGTAGGGTGTAGAGTGTAGCGTGTAGGGTGTAGGGTGTAGAGTGTAGGGTGTAGCATGTAGGGTGTAGGGTGTAGCGTGTAGGGTGTAGAGTGTAGCATGTAGCGTGTAGGGTGTAGGGTGTAGAGTGTAGGGTGTAGTGTGTAGGGTGTAGATTGTAGCGTATAGTGTGCAGCGTGTAGGGTGTAGCGTGTAGGGTGTAGAGTGTAGAATGTAGGGTGTAGAGTGTAGCGTGTAGCGTGTAGGTTGTAGGGTGTAGAGTGTAGGGTGTAGCGTGTAGCGTGTAGCATGTAGGGTGTAGGGTGTAGAGTGTAGCGTGTAGGGTGTAGAGTGTAGTGTGTATAGTGTAGCGTGTAGGGTATAGGGTGTAGAGTGTAGCGTGTAGGGTGTAGGGTGTAGAGTGTAGGTTGTAGCGTGTAGGGTGTAGAGTGTAGCGTGAAGGGTGTAGAGTGTAGCGTGTAGGGTGTAGAGTGTAGCGTGTAGCATGTAGGGTGTAGGGTGTAGAGTGTGTGGTGTAGCGTGTAGGGTGTAGAGTGTAGCGTGTAGCGTGTAGCATGTAGCGTGTAAGGTGTACAGTGTAGGGTGTAGCGTGAAGGGTGGAGAGTGTAGCGTGTAGCATGTAGGGTGTAGGGTGTAGCGTGTAGGGTGTAGAGTGTAGGGTGTAGCGTGTAGGGTGTAGAGTGTAGCATGTAGCGTGTAGGGTGTAGAGTGTATGGTGTAGCGTGTAGCGTGTAGGGTGAAGGGTGTAGGGTGTAGAGTGTAGTGTAGCAGGTAGGGTGTACAGTGTAGCGTGTATCGTGTAGCGTGTAGCGCGTAGGGTGTAGGGTGTTGAGTGTAGGGTGTTTCGTATAGGGAGTAGAGTGTAGCGAGTAGCATGTAGCGTGTAGAGTGCAGCGTGTAGGGTGTAGCGTGTAGAGTGTAGCGTATAGGGTGTAGGGTGTAGGGTGTAGCGTGTAGGGTGTAGAGTGTAGCGTGTAGCATGTAGCGTGTAGAGTGTGGGGTGTAGCGTGTAGGGTGTAGAGTGTAGCATGTAGGGTGTAGCATGTAGCGTGTAGAGTGTAGCGTGTAGCGTGTAGTGTGTAGCGTGTAGCGTGTAGGGTGTAGGGTGTAGGGTGTAGCGTGTAGAGTGTAGCGTGTAGGGTGTAGGGTGTAAAGTGTAACGTGTAGGGTGTAGTGTGTTGCATGTAGCGTGTAGCGTGTAGGGTGTAGAGTGTAGCGTGTAGCATGTAGGGTGTAGGGTGTAGAGTGTGTGGTGTAGCGTGTAGGGTGTAGAGTGTAGCGTGTAGCGTGTAGCATGTAGCGTGTAAGGTGTACAGTGTAGGGTGTAGCGTGAAGGGTGGAGAGTGTAGCGTGTAGCATGTAGGGTGTAGGGTGTAGCGTGTAGGGTGTAGAGTGTAGGGTGTAGCGTGTAGGGTGTAGAGTGTAGCATGTAGCGTGTAGGGTGTAGAGTGTATGGTGTAGCGTGTAGCGTGTAGGGTGAAGGGTGTAGGGTGTAGAGTGTAGTGTAGCAGGTAGGGTGTACAGTGTAGCGTGTATCGTGTAGCGTGTAGCGCGTAGGGTGTAGGGTGTTGAGTGTAGGGTGTTTCGTATAGGGAGTAGAGTGTAGCGAGTAGCATGTAGCGTGTAGAGTGCAGCGTGTAGGGTGTAGCGTGTAGAGTGTAGCGTATAGGGTGTAGGGTGTAGGGTGTAGCGTGTAGGGTGTAGAGTGTAGCGTGTAGCATGTAGCGTGTAGAGTGTGGGGTGTAGCGTGTAGGGTGTAGAGTGTAGCATGTAGGGTGTAGCATGTAGCGTGTAGAGTGTAGCGTGTAGCGTGTAGTGTGTAGGGTGTAGCGTGTAGAGTGTAGCGTGTAGGGTGTAGGGTGTAAAGTGTAACGTGTAGGGTGTAGTGTGTTGCATGTAGCGTGTAGCGTGTAGGGTGTAGAGTGTAGCGTGTAGCGTGTAGGGTGTAGAGTGTAGGGTGTAGCGTGTAGGGTGTAGCGTGTAGCGTGTAGGTTGTAGGGTGTAGAGTGTAGGGTGTAGCGTGTAGGGTGTAGAGTGTAGCGTGTAGCTTGTAGGGTGTAGGGTGTAGCGTGTAGGGCGTAGAGTGTAGGGTGTAGCTTGTAGGGTGTAGAGTGTAGCATGTAGCGTGTAGGGTGTAGGGTGTAGAGTGTAGGGTGTAGCGTGTAGGGTGTAGGGTGTATAGTGTAGTGTGTAGAGTGTAGAGTGTAGCGTGTAGCATGTAGGGTGTAGGGTGTAGTGTGTAGGGTGTAAAGTGTAGCGTGAATGGTGTAGAGTGTAGCATGTAGCGTGTAGGGTGTAGAGTGTAGCGTGTAGGGTGTAGAGTGTAGCGTGTAGCGTGTAGGGTGGGTGTAGGGTGTAGCGTGTAGCATGTAGCATGTAGCATGTAGTATGTAGGGTGTAGAGTGTAGGGTGTAGCGTGTAGCATGTAGGGTGTAGGGCGTAGAGTGTAGAGTGTAGCGTGTATCGTGTAGCGTGTAGCGTGTAGGGTGTAGGGTGTAGGGTGTAGAGTGTGGGGTGTAGCATATAGGATGTAGAGTGTAGCGTGTAGGGTGTAGGGTGTAGAGTGTAGGGTGTAGCGTGTAGGGTGTAGAGTGTAGCGTGTAGCGTGTAGGGTGTAGGGTCTATAGTGTATTGTGTAGCGTGTAGGGTGTAGAGTGTAGCGTGTATCGTGTAGCGTGTAGCGTGAAGGGTGTAGGGTGTAGGGTGTAGAGTGTAGGGTGTAGCATATAGGGTGTAGAGTGTAGCGTGTAGCGTGTAGCGTGTAGGGTGTAGGGTGTAGAGTGTAGGGTGTAGCGTGTAGGGTGTAGAGTGTAGCGTGTAGCGTGTAGCGTGTAGGGTGTAGGGTGTAGAGTGTAGGGTGTAGCGTGTAGGGTTTAGAGTGTAGCGTGTAGCGTGTAGGGTGTAGGGTGTAGCGTGTAGGGTGTAGAGTGTAGGGTGTAGCGTGTAGGGTGTAGAGTGTAGCATGTAGCGTGTAGGGTGTAGGGTGTAGAGTGTAGGGTGTAGCGTGTAGGGTGTAGGGTGTAGATTAGTGTGTAGAGTGTAGAGTGTAGCGTGTATCGTGTAGCGTGTAGCGTGTAGCGTGTAGGGTGTAGGGTGTAGGGTGTTGAGTGTAGGGTGTAGCGTATAGGGTGTAGAGTGTAGCGTGTAGGGTGTAGGGTGTAGAGTGTAGGGTGTAGCATGTAGGGTGTATAGTGTAGTGTGTAGGGTGTAGAGTGTAGCGTGTAGCATGTAGGGTGTAGGGTGTAGTGTGTAGGGTGTAAAGTGTAGCGTGTATAGTGTAGAGTGTAGCATGTAGCGTGTAGCGTGTAGAGTGTAGCGTGTATGGTGTAGGGTGTAGAGTGTAGCGTGTAGGGTGTAGAGTGTAGCGTGTAGCATGTAGAGTGTAGAGTGTAGGGTGTAGAGTGTAGCGTGTAGAGTGTAGCGTGTAGGGTGTAAGGTGTAGCGTGTAGATTGTAGCGTGTAGTGTGTAGCGTGTAGCGTGTAGGGTGTAGGGTGTAGGGTGTAACGTGTAGGGTGTAGAGTGTAGCATGTAGGGTGTAGAGTGTAGCGTGTAGCGTGTAGGGTGTAGAGTGTAGCGTGTAGCGTGTAGCGTGTAGGGTGTAGTGTGTAGTGTGTAGAGTGTAGCGTGTAGGGTGTAGGGTGTAGGGTGTAGAGTGTAGGGTGTAGCATGTAGAGTGTAGGGTGTATCGTGTAGGGTTTAGATTGTAGCATGTAGCGTGTAGGGTGTAGGGTGTAGAATGTAGGGTGTAGCGTGTAGGGTGTAGAGTGTAACGTGTAGTGTGTAGCGTGTAGGGTGTAGGGTGTAGAGTGTAGGGTGTGGCGTGTAGGGTGTAGAGTGTAGCATGTAGCGTGTAGTGTAGGGTGTAGCGTGTAGGGTGTACAGTGTAGCGTGTAGGGTGTAGAGTGTAGCGTGTAGCGTGTAGCGTGTAGGGTGTAGCGTGTAGGGTGTAGAATGTAGAGTGTAGGGTGTATGGTGTAGAGTGTAGGGTGTAGCGTGTAGGGTGTAGAGTGTAACTTGTAGTGTGTAGCGTGTAGGGTGTAGCGTGCAGAGTGTAGCATGTAGCGTGTAGGGTGTAGGGTGTAGAGTGTAGGGTGTAGCATGTAGCGTGTAGCATGTAGCGTGTAGAGTGTAGCCTGTAGGGTGTAGAGTGTAGCGTGTAGCGTGTAGAGTGTAGAGTGTAGAGTGTAGTGTGTAGTGTGTAGCGTGTAGCGTGTAGGGTGTAGCATGTAGGATGTAGAGTGTAGCATGTAGCGTGTAGGCTGTAGGGTGTAGCGTGTAGGGTGTAGAGTGTAGGGTGTAGCGTGTAGCTTGTAGCGTGTAGAGTGTAGGGTGTAGCGTGTAGGGTGTAGAGTGTAGCGTGTAGAGTGAAGCGTGTAGCGCGAAGAGTGTAGCGTGTAGGGTGTAGCGTATAGCGTGTAGGGTGTAGAACGTAGAGTGTAAGGTGTATGGTGTAGAGTGTAGGGTGTAGAGTGTAGCGTGTAGCGTGTAGAGTGTAGCGTGTAGCGTGTAGGGTGTAGGGTGTAGAGTGTAGGGTGTAGCGTGCAGCGTGTAGCGTGTAGGTAGTAGGGTGTAGGGTGTAGCGTGTAGGGTGTAGGGTGTAGAGTGTAGGGTGTAGCGTGTAGCGTGTAGCGTGTAGAGTGTAGTGTAGCATGTAGCGTGTAGCGTGTAGGGTGTAGGGTGTAGAGGGTAGGGTGTAGCATGTAGGGTGTAGGGTGTAGCGTGTAGGGTGTAGATTATAGAGTGTAGGGTGTAATGTGCACATTTTTCCCCATTTCCCCACTGGGTCAAAACTTCTGTTAGAATGATGCGTTTTCCTGCTATTTCCAATGGCCTACAAGCATAAGTGAAGCAGTGAGCAGCAGTCTCTATTAGTATAAGAGATAACGGAAAACATTTCACATTTTTCCCCATTTCCCCATTGGGTCCTATACTAATAGAAACTGCTGCTCACCGCTTCACTTATGCTTGTAAGCCATTGGAAAGAGCAGGAAAACGGAAAAAATTTCAACCTCTGATCATTGTAAAAGAAGTTATGACCCAATGGGGAAAAATGTGAAATGTTTTCTGTTATCTCCTATACTAATAGAGACTGCTGCTCACTGCTTAACTTATGCTTGTAGGCCATTGGAAAGAGCTACACCCTACACTCTACACGCTACACCCTTCACTCTACACCCTACACGCTACACGCTACACGCTACATGCTACACTCTACACTCTACACCCTACATGCTACACGCTACACGCTACATGCTACACGCTACCCTCTACACTCTACACCCTACACCCTACACGCTACACCCTACACGCTACACCCTACACCCTACTCCCTACACGCTACACTCTACACTCTACACCCTACACCCTACACGCTACACGCTACACGCTACACGCTACACTCTACAACCTACACTCTACACCATACACCCTACACTCTACATTCTACACCCTACACGCTACACCATACACGCTACACTCTACACGCTACATGCTACACTCTACACCCTACACGCTACACTCTACACCCTACACGCTACACCCTACACTACACGCTACATTCTACACGCTACACACTACACTCTACACCCTACACGCTACACCCTACACTCTACACCCTACACCCTACACGCTACACACTACACGTTACACTCTACACCCTACACGCTACACCCTACATTCTACACCCTACACCCTACACGCTACATGCTACACTCTACACCCTACACTCTACACCATACACCTTACACTCTACGTTCTACACCCTACACGCTACACCCTACACGCTACTCTCTACGCGCTACACGCTACACTCTGCACCCTACACGCTACACTCTACACCCTACACGCTACACCCTACACTCTACACGCTACAAGCTACACGCTACACGCTACACTCTACACCCTACACGCTACACCCTGCACTCTACACCCTACACCCTACACGCTACATGCTACACTCTACACCCTACATGCTACACTCTACACGCTACACACTACACGCTACACGCTACACTCTACACGCTACACCCTACACGCTACACGCTACATTCTACACGCTACACGCTACACTCTACACCCTACACGCTACACCCTACACTCTACACCCTACACCCTACACGCTACACGATACACGCTACACGCTAAACTCTACACCCTACTCGCTACACCCTACACGCTACACCCTACACACTACACCCTACACGCTACACGCTATATGCTACACTCTACACTCTACACCCTACACGCTACACGCTACATGCTACACGCTACATGCTACACGCTACACTCTACACCCTACACCCTACACCCTACACGCTACACCCTACACGCTACACCCTACACCCTACACGCTACACGCTACACGCTACACGCTACACCCTACACTCTACACCCTACACCCTACACGCTACACGCTACACTCTACATGCTACAAGCTACACGCTACACGCTACACTCTACACCCTACACGCTACACCCTACACTCTACACCCTACACCCTACACGCTACACTCTACACCCTACACGCTACACCCTACACTCTACACCCTACACCCTACACGCTACATGCTACACTCTACACCCTACATGCTACACCCTACACGCTACACGCTACACACTACACGCTACACGCTACATGCTACATGCTACACCCTACACTCTACACCCTACACCCTACACGCTACACCCTACACGATACACTCTACACCCTACTCCCTACACGCTACACCCTACACTCTACACCCTACACCCTACACGCTACACGCTACACTCTACACCCTACACTCTACACCATACACCCTACACTCGACATTCTACACCCTACCCGCTACACGCTACACCCTACACGCTACACTCTACACGCTATACGCTACACTCTACACCCTACACACTATACTCTACACCCTACACGCTACACCCTTCACTCTACACCCTACATGCTACACGCTACACTCTACACCCTACACGCTACACCCTACACTCTACACCCTACACACTACACGCTACACGCTACACGCTACACGCTACACTCTACACCATACACCCTACACTCGACATTCTACACCCTACACGCTACACGCTACACCCTACACTCTACACCCTACACCCTACACGCTACACGCTACACCCTACACTCTACACCCTACACCCTACACGCTACACGCTACACTCTACACCCTACACGCTACATGCTACACTCTATACCCTACACGTTACACCCTACACCCTACATGCTACACTCTACACTCTACACCCTACAGCCTACACGCTACACTCCACACCCTACACGCTACACCCTACACGCTACACCCTACACGCTACACGCTACACTCTACACCCTACACGCTACACGCTAAACGCTACACTCTACACCCTACACGATACACGATACACCCTACACCCTACATGCTACACTCTACACCCTACACGCTACACCCTACACCCTACACCCTACACGCTACACGCTACAAACTGCACACTACACGCTACACTCTACACGCTACACACTACACCCTACACGCTACACTCTACACGCTACACGCTACACTCTACACCCTACACGCTGAATGCTACACGCAACACGCTACACGCTACACTCTACACCCTACACGCTACACTACACACGCTACACGCAACACGCTACATCCTACACACTACACGTTACACTCTACACCCTACACTCTACACTCTACACCCTACACCCTACACGCTACACGCTACACGCTACACGCTACACTCTACACCCTACACGCTACACCCTACACTCTACACCCTACACCCTACACGCTACACGCTACACTCTACATGCTACACGCTACACGCTACACTCTACACCCTACACACTACACTCTACACCCTACACGCTACACCCAACACCCAACACCCTACACGCTACACGCTACACTCTACACCCTACACGCTACACTCTACACCCTACACGCTACACCCTACACTCTACACCCTACACTCTACACGCTACACACTACACCCTATACGCTACACCCTACACTCAACACCCCACCCCCTACACCCTACACGCTACACGCTACACGATACATGCTACACTCTACACCCTACACGCTACACTACACTCTACACCCTACACCCTACACCCTACACGCTACACGCTACACCCTACACTCTACACCCTGCACCCTACACGCTACATGAAACACTCTACACCCTACATGCTACACCCTACACGCTACACCCTACACCCTACATGCTACACACTACACTCTACACCCTACACGCTACACCCTACACTCTACACCCTACACGCTATACGCTACACGCTACGCGCTACACTCTACACCTTACACGCTACACCCAACACTCTACACCCTACACCCTACATGCTACATGCTACACTCTACACTCTACACGCTACACGCTACACGCTACACGCTACACTCTACACCCTACACGCTACACTCTACACCCTACACGCTACACCCTACACTCTACTCCCCACACCCTACACGCTACACTCTACACCCTGCACGCTACACCCTACACTCTACACCCTACACCCTACACGCTACACTCTACACCCTATACGCTACACCCTACACTCTACACTCTACACCCTACACGCTACATGATACACGCTACACTATACACCCTACACGCTACACCCTACACTCTACACGCTACACGCTACACCCAACACTCTACATTCTACACCCTACACGCTACACGCTACACTCTACACCCTACATGCTACACCCTACACTCTACACCTTACACCCTACATGCTACACTCTACACGCTACACGATACACGCTACACGCTGCACCCTACACTCTACACCCTACACCCCACATGCTACACTCTACACGCTACACCCTACACGCTGCACTCTACACCCTACACGCTACACGCTAAATGCTACACCGTGCACTCTACACCATACACCCTACCCGCTACACGCCACATGCTACACGCTAGAGTGTAGCGTGTAGCATGTAGCGTGTAGCGTATAGCATGTAGGGTGTTGATTGTAGAGTGTAGGATGTAGCGTGTAGGGTGTAGAGTGTAGCGTGTAGGGTGTAGGGTGTAGAGTGTAGTTTGTAGGGTGTAGTGTGTAGCATGTAGGGTGTAGAGTGTAGCGTGTAGGGTGTAGCGTGTAGAGTGTAGCGTGTAGGGTGTAGGGTGTAGAGTGTAGAGTGTGGAGTGTAGCGTGTAGGGTGCACAGTGTAGGGTGTTGGGTGTAGCGTGTAGCGTGTAGGGTGTAGAGTGTAGCGTGTAGCGTGTAGGGTGTAGAGTGTAGCGTGTAGGGTGTAGGGTGTAGAGTGTAGTGTGTAGCGTGTAGGGTGTAGAGTGTAGCGTGTAGGGTGTAGCGTGTAGGGTGTAGCGTGTAGGGTGTAGAGTGTAGCGTGTAGCATGTAGGGTGTAGCGTGTAGGGTGTAGAGTGTAGCGTGTAGGGTGTAGAGTGTAGCGTGTAGGGTGTAGGGTGTAGGGTGTAGCGTGTAGCATGTAGCATGCAGGATGTAGGGTGTAGAGTGTAGGGTGTAGCGTGTAGGGTGTAGAGTGTAGCATGTATCGTGTAGCGTGTAGCGTGAAGGGTGTAGGGTGTAGGGTGTACAGTGTAGGGTGTAGCGTGTAGGGTGTAGAGTGTAGCATGTATCGTGTAGCGTGTAGCGTGAAGGGTGTAGGGTGTAGGGTGTAGATTGTAGGGTGTAGCGTATAGGGTGTAGAGTGTAGCGTGTAGGGTGTAGAGTGTATAGTGTAGTGTGTAGAGTGTAGATTGTAGCGTGTAGTGTGCAGCATGTAGGGTATAGTGTGTAGCGTGTAGGGTGTAGAGTGTGGAATGTAGGGTGTAGAGTGTAGCGTGTAGGGTGTAGGGTGTAGAGTGTAGGGTGTAGCGTGTAGCGTGTAGCATGTAGGGTGTAGAGTGTAGCGTGTAGGGTGTAGAGTTTAGCGTGTATAGTGTAGCGTGTAGGGTGTAGGGTGTAGAGTGTAGGGTGTAGCGTATAGGGTGTAGAGTGTAGCGTGTAGGGTGTAGGGTGTAGAGTGTAGGTTGTAGCGTGTAGGGTGTAGAGTGTAGCGTGAAGGGTGTAGAGTGTAGCGTGTAGGGTGTAGAGTGTAGCGTGTAGCGTGTAGCATGTAGGGTGTAGGGTGTAGAGTGTAGGGTGTAGCGTGAAGGGTGGAGAGTGTAGCGTGTAGCATGTAGGGTGTAGGGTGTAGCGTGTAGCGTGTAGCATGTAGTGTGTAGGGTGTAGAGTGTGTGGTGTAGCGTGTAGGGTGTAGAGTGTAGCGTGTAGCGTGTAGCATGTAGTGTGTAGGGTGTAGAGTGTAGGGTGTAGCGTGAAGGGTGGAGAGTGTAGCGTGTAGCATGTAGGGTGTAGGGTGTAGCGTGTAGGGTGTAGAGTGTAGCGAGTAGCATGTAGCGTGTAGAGTGCAGCGTGTAGGGTGTTGCGTGTAGCGTGTAGCGTGTAGAGTGTATCGTATAGGGTGTAGGGTGTAGCGTGTAGGGTGTATTGTGTAGCGTGTAGCATGTAGCATGTAGAGTGCAGCGTGTAGGGTGTTGCGTGTAGCATGTAGCGTGTAGAGTGTAGCGTATAGGGTGTAGGGTGTAGGGTGTAGCGTGTAGGGTGTAGAGTGTAGCGTGTAGCATGTAGCGTGTACAGTGTGGGGTGTAGCGTGTAGGGTGTAGAGTGTAGCGTGTAGGGTGTAGCATGTAGCGTGTAGAGTGTAGCGTGTAGCGTGTAGCGTGTAGTGTGTAGCGTGTAGCGTGTAGGGTGTAGGGTGTAGGGTGTAGCGTGTAGAGTGTAGCGTGTAGGGTGTAGGGTGTAAAGTGTAACGTGTAGGGTGTAGTGTGTTGCGTGTAGCGTGTAGGGTGTAGAGTGTAGCGTGTAGGGTGTAGAGTGTAGGGTGTAGCGTGTAGGGTGTAGAGTGTAGCGTGTAGCGTGTATCGTGTAGGGTGTAGGGTGTAGAGTGTAGGGTGTAGCGTTTAGGGTGTAGAGTGTAGCGTGTAGAGTGTAGGGTGTAGAGTGTAGCGTGTAGGGTGTAGAGTGTAGGGTGTAGCGTGTAGGGTGTAGAGTGTAGCATGTAGCATGTAGGGTGTAGGGTGTAGAGTGTAGGGTGTAGCGTGTAGGGTGTAGAGTAGTGTGTAGGGTGTAGAGTGTAGCGTGTATCGTGTAGCGTGTAGCGTGTAGGGTGTAGGGTGTAGGGTGTTGAGTGTAGGGTGTAGCGTATAGGGTGTAGAGTGTAGCGTGTAGGGTGTAGGGTGTAGAGTGTAGGGTGTAGCGTGTAGGGTGTATAGTGTAGTGTGTAGAGTGTAGAGTGTAGCGTGTAGCATGTAGGGTGTAGGGTGTAGTGTGTAGGGTGTAAAGTGTAGCGTGTATGGTGTAGAGTGTAGCATGTAGCGTGTAGGGTGTAGAGTGTAGCGTGTATCGTGTAGCGTGTAGCGTGAAGGGTGTAGGGTGTAGAGTGTAGGGTGTAGCGTATAGGGTGTAGAGTGTAGCATGTAGCGTGTAGCGTGTAGGGTGTAGGGTGTAGAGTGTAGGGTGTAGCGTGTAGGGTGTAGAGTGTAGCGTGTAGCGTGTAGCGTGTCGGGTGTAGGGTGTAGAGTGTAGGGTGTAGCGTGTAGGGTGTAGAGTGTAGCGTGTAGCGTGTAGGGTGTAGGGTGTAGCGTGTAGGGTGTAGAGTGTAGGGTGTAGCGTGTAGCATGTAGCGTGTAGGGTGTAGGGTGTAGAGTGTAGGGTGTAGCGTGTAGGGTGTAGAGTGTAGAGTGTATCGTGTAGCGTGTAGCGTGTAGGGTGTAGGGTGTAGGGTGTTGAGTGTAGGGTGTAGCGTATAGGGTGTAGAGTGTAGCGTGTAGGGTGTAGGGTGTAGAGTGTAGGGTGTAGCGTGTAGGGTGTATAGTGTAGTGTGTAGGGTGTAGAGTGTAGCGTGTAGCATGTAGGGTGTAGGGTGTAGTGTGTAGGGTGTAAAGTATAGCGTGTATGGTGTAGAGTGTAGCATGTAGCGTGTAGCGTGTAGAGTGTAGCGTGTATGGTGTAGGGTGTAGAGTGTAGTGTGTAGGGTGTAGAGTGTAGCATGTAGCGTGTAGGGTGTAGGGTGTAGAATGTAGGGTGTAGCGTGTAGGGTGTAGAGTGTAGAGTGTAGGGTGTAGGGTGTATGGTGTAGAGTGTATGTTGTAGAGTGTAGCGTGTAGCGTGTAGCGTGTAGGGTGTAGGGTGTAGAGTGTAGAGTGTAGCGTGTAGGGTGTAGAGTGTAGCATGTAGCGTGTAGAGTGTAGCGTGTAGGGTGTAGCGTGTAGGGTGTAGAATGTAGAGTGTAGGGTGTATGGTGTAGAGTGTAGGGTGTAGGTTGTAGAGTGTAGCGTGTAGCGTGTAGAGTGTAGGGTGTAGGGTGTAGAGTGTAGAGTGTAGCGTGTAGGGAGTAGGGTGTAGGGTGTAGCGTGTAGGGTGTAGCGTGTAGGGTGTAGGGTGTAGAGTGTAGGGTGTAGCGTGTAGCATGTAGCGTGTAGCGTGTAGCATGTAGGGTGTAGAGTGTAGAGTGTAGCATGTAGCGTGTAGCGTGTAGGGTGTAGGGTGTAGAGTGAAGGGTGTAGGGTGTAGCGTGTAGAGTGTAGCCTGTAGGGTGTAGAGTGTAGCGTGTAGCGTGTAGAGTGTAGAGTGTAGAGTGTAGTGTGTAGCGTGTAGCGTGTAGGGTGTAGCATGTAGGATGTAGAGTGTAGCATGTAGCGTGTAGGCTGTAGGGTGTAGCGTGTAGGGTGTAGAGTGTAGCGTGTAGCGTGTAGCTTGTAGCGTGTAGAGTGTAGGGTGTAGCGTGTAGGGTGTAGAGTGTAGCATGTAGGGTGTAGAGTGAAGCGTGTAGCGCGTAGAGTGTAGCGTGTAGGGTGTAGCGTGTAGCGTGTAGGGTGTAGAACGTAGAGTGTAAGGTGTATGGTGTAGAGTGTAGGGTGTAGAGTGTAGCGTGTAGCGTGTAGAGTAGCCTGTAGCGTGTAGGGTGTAGGGTGTAGTGTAGGGTGTAGTGTGTAGCGTGTAGCGTGTAGGTAGTAGGGTGTAGGGTGTAGCGTGTAGGGTGTAGGGTGTAGAGGGTAGAGTGTAGCATGTAGGGTGTAGGGTGTAGCGTGTAGGGTGTAGATTATAGAGTGTAGGGTGTAATGTGCACATTTTTCCCCAGTTCCACACTGGGTCAAAACTTCTGTTAGAATGATGCGTTTTCCTGCTATTTCCAATGGCCTACAAGCATAAGTGAAGCAGTGAGCAGCAGTCTCTATTAGTATAAGAGATAACGGAAAACATTTCACATTTTTCCCCATTTCCCCATTGTGTCCTATACTAATAGAAACTGCTGCTCACCGCTTCACTTATGCTTGTAAGCCATTGGAAAGAGCAGGAAAACGCAAAAAATTTCAACCTCTGATCATTGTAAAAGAAGTTATGACCCAATGGGGAAAAATGTGAAATGTTTTCTGTTATCTCCTATACTAATAGAGACTGCTGCTCACTGCTTCACTTATGCTTGTAGGCCATTGGAAAGAGCTACACCCTACACTCTACACGCTACACGCTACAATCTACACCATACAGGCTACACTCTACACGCTACACCCTTCACTCTACACCCTACACCCTACACGCTACACGCTACATGCTACACTCTACACCCTACACTCTACACCCTACACCCTACACGCTACACCCTACACGCTACACCCTACACCCTACTCCCTACACCCTACACTCTACACCCTACACCCTACACGCTACACCCTACACGCTACACC
Organism: Ranitomeya variabilis; assembly: GCF_051348905.1. Classification (NCBI taxonomy): domain Eukaryota; kingdom Metazoa; phylum Chordata; class Amphibia; order Anura; family Dendrobatidae; genus Ranitomeya; species Ranitomeya variabilis. The sequence goes on along the minus strand of NW_027508155.1, from coordinate 44,629 downwards.
CTACACCCTACTCCCTACACGCTACACTCTACACCCTACACGCTACACCCTACACGCTACACCCTACACGCTACACGCTACACTCTACACCCTACACGATACACGATACACCCTACACCCTACACGTTACACTCTACACCCTACACGCTACACCCTACACCCTACACCCTACACGCTACACGCTACAAACTACACACTACACGCTACACTCTACACGCTACACCCTACAGCCTACACGCTACACTCTACACGCTACACGCTACACTCTACACCCTACACGCTGCATGCTACATGCAACACGCTACACGCTACACTCTACACCCTACACGCTACAATACACACGCTACACGCAACACGCTACATCCTACACACTACACGTTACACTCTACACCCTACACTCTACACTCTACACCCTACACCCTACACGCTACACGCTACACGCTACACTCTACACCCTACACGCTACACCCTACACTCTACACCCTACACCCTACACGCTACACCCTACATTCTACACCCTACACTCTACACCCTACAGCCTACACGCTACACTCCACACCCTACACGCTACACCCTACACGCTACACCCTACACACTACACGCTACACTCTACACCCTACACGCTACACGCTAAATGCTACACTCTACACCCTACACGATACACGATACACCCTACACGTTACACTCTACACCCTACACGCTACACCCTACACCCTACACCCTACACGCTACACGCTACAAACTACACACTACACGCTACACTCTACACGCTACACCCTACAGCCTACACGCTACACTCTACACGCTACACGCTACACTCTACACTCTACACCCTACACTCTGCATGCTACACGCAACACGCTACATGCTACACTCTACACCCTACACGATACACTACACACGCTACATGCAACACGCTACATCCTACACACTAAACGTTAAACTCTACACCCTACACTCTACACTCTACACCCTACACCCTACACTCTACATGCTACACTCTACACCCTACACTCTACACCCTACAACCTACACGCTACACGCTACACTCTACACCCTACATTCTACACTCTACACCCTACACGCTACACCCTACACGCTGCACACTATACGCTACAATCTACACCCTACACACTACACCCTACACTCTACACCCTACACCCTACACGCTACATGCTACACTCTACACCCTACACGCTACACCCTACACCCTACATGCTACACCCTACACTCTACACCCTACACCCTACACGCTACACTCTACACCCTACACGCTACACCCTACACGCTACACCCTATACCCTACACGCTACACGCTACACTCTACACCCTACACGCTACACGCTACATGCTACACTCTACACCCTACATGCTACACTTTACACCCTACACCCTACACGCTACACTCTACACGCTACGCCCTACACCCTACACCCTACACGCTACACGCTACACGCTACAATCTACACGCTACATGCTACACCCTACACGCTACACTCTACACCCTACACCCTACACTTTACACGCTACATGCTACACGCTACACGCTACACTCTACACCCTACACGCTACACCCTACACCCTACACCCTACACGCTACACTCTACACGCTACACGCTACACGCTACACCATACACGCTGCACTCTACACATTACACGCTACGCGCTACACTCTACACCCTATACGCTACACCCTACACTCAACACCCTACACCCTACACCCTACGAGCTACACGCTACACGATACACGCTACACTGTACACCCTACACGCTACACTACACTCTACACCCTACACCCTTCACCCTACACGCTACACGCTACACCCTACACTCTACACCCTACACGCTACACCCTACACCCTACATGCTACACGCTACACTCTCCACCCTTCACGCTACACCCTACAGTCTACACCCTTCACGCTACATGCTACACGCTACACGCTACACTCTACACCCTACACGCTACACCACACACTCTACACCCTACACCCTACATGCTACACGCTACACGCTACACTCTACACCCTACACGCTACACTCTACACCCTTCACGCTACACTCTACACCCTACACGCTACAACCTACACTCTACACCCTACACCCTACACGCTACACTCTACACACTATACGCTACACCCTACACTCTACACCCTACACCCTACACGCTACACTATACACGCTACACTCTACACCCTACACGCTACACTCTACACCCTACACCCTACATGCTACACGCTACATGCTACACCCTACACTCTACACCCTACACGCTACACGCTACACTCTACACCCTACATTCTACACTCTACACCCTACACGCTACACCCTACACCCTACATGCTGCACACTACACGCTACAATCTACACCCTACACGCTACACCATACACTCTACACCCTACACGCTACACTCTACACCCTATACGCTACACCCTACAATCTACACCCTACACCCTTCACGCTACACGCTACACAATACATGCTACACTCTACACCCTACTCGCTACACCCTACACTCTACACCCTACACCCTACACCTTTCACGCTACACGATACATGCTACACTCTACACCCTACACGCTACACCCTACACTCTACACCCTACATCCTACATGCTACATGCTACACGCTACACGCTACACCCTACACCCTACATGCTACACTCTACACCCCACACGCTACACTCTGCACCCTACACGCTACACCCTACACGCTACACGCTACACTCTACACCCTACACCCTACACGCTACACCCTACACGCTACACCCTACACGCTACACTCTACACCCTACACGCTACACACTACACTCTACACCCTACACGCTACACTCTACACCCTACACGCTACACCCTACACTCTACACCCTACACCCTACACGCTACACGCTACACTCTACACACTACACGCTACACGCTACACCCAACACCCTACACTGTGCACCCTACACGCTACACTCTACACTCTACACTCTACACCCTACACCCTACACGCTACACCCTACACGCTACACCCTACACGCTACACTCTACACCCTACACGCTACACTCTACACCCTACACACTACACTCTACACCCTACACCCTACACGCTACACTCTACACCCTACACGCTACATCCTACACTCTACACCCTACACCCTACACGCTACACTCTACACCCTACACGCTACACCCTACACTCTAGCGTGCAGCATGTGGCGTGTAGCGGGTAGGGTGTAGGGTGTAGAGTGCAGGGTGTAGCATGTAGCGTGTAGCGTGCAGGGTGTAGAGTGCAGCGTGTAGGGTGTAGCGTGTAGAGTGTAGCATGTGGGGTGTAGGGTGTAGAGTGTAGGGTGTAGCGTGTAGCGTGTATCGTGTAGCGTGTAGAGTGTAGCATGTAGGGTGTAGGGTGTAGAGTGTAGGGTGTAGCATGTAGGGTGTAGAGTGTAGCGTGTAGCGTGTAGGGTGTAGAATGTAGCGTGTAGGGTGTAGCGTGTAGCGTGTAGGGTGTAGAGTGTAGGGTGTAGCGTGTAGGGTGTGGAGTGTAGCGTGTATCATGTAGCGTGTAGGGTGTAGAGTGTAGAGTGTAGGGTGTAGGGTGTAGCGTATATTGCGTAGAGTGTAGCGTGTAGGGTGTAGGGTGTAGAGTGTAGGGTGTAGCGTGTAGGGTGTAGAGTGTAGCGTGTAGGGTGTAGGGTGTAGAGTGTAGGGTGTAGCGTGTAGGGTGTAGAGTGTAGCGTGTAGGGTGTAGAGTGTAGCGTGTAGCGTGTAGCGTGTAGAGTGTAGAGTGTAGCATGTAGCATGTAGGGTGTAGGGTGTAGAGTGTTGGGTGTAGCGTGTAAGGTGTAGAGTGTAGCGCGTAGCGTGTAGCGTATAGCGTGTAGGGTGTAGAGTGTAGGGTGTAGCGTGTAGGGTGTAGTGTAGTGTGTAGCATGTAGGGTGTAGCGTGTAGGGTGTAGAGTGTAGGGTGTAGCATGTAGGGTGTAGAGTGTTGCATGTAGCATGTAGGGTGTAGGGTGTACAGTGTAGGGTGTAGCGTGTAGCGTGTAGGGTGTAGGGTGTAGGGTGTAGAGTGTAGTGTAGCGTGTAGGGTGTATAGTGTAGCGTGTATCGTGTAGCGTGTAGAGTGTAGGGTGTAGGGTGTGGGGTGTTGAGTGTAGGGTGTAGCGTATAGGGTGTAGAGTGTAGCGTGTAGAGTGTAGGGTGTAGAGTGTAGGGTGTAGCGTGTTGGGTGTAGATTGTAGCGTGTAGGGTGTAGAGTGTAGCGTGTAGGGTGTTGGGTGTAGCGTGTAGGGTGTAGAGTGTAGCGTGTAGCATGTAGAGTGTAGCGTGTAGCGTGTAGGGTGTAGAGTGTAGCGTGTAGCGTGTAGGGTGTAGGGTGTAGAGTGTAGAGTGTAGGGTGTAGAGTTTAACGTTTAGTGTGTAGGATGTAGCGTGTTGCATGTAGCGTGTGTAGTGTATCGTGTAGGGTGTAGAGTGTAGCATGTAGCGTGTTGCGTGTAGCATGCAGAGTGTAGGGTGTAGAGTGTAGAGTGTAGCGTGTAGCGTGTAGAGTGTAGCGTGTAGGCTGTAGGGTGTAGCGTGTAGAGTGTAGCGTGTAGTGTGTAGTTTGTAGCGTGTAGCGTGTAGGGTGTAGGGTGTAGGGTGTAGCGTGTAGGGTGTAGAGTGTAACGTGTAGGGTGTATCGTGTATCGTGTAGGGTGTAGAGTGTAGCGTTTAGCGTGTAGCGTGTAGGGTGTAGAGTGTAGCGTGTAGTGTGTAGGGTGTAGCGTGTAGGGTGTAGCGTGTAGGGTGTGGAGTGTAGCGTGTAGGCTGTAGGGTGTAGAGTGTAGGGTGTAGAATGTAGGGTGTAGCGTGTAGCGTGTAGGGTGTAGGGTGTAGAGTGTAGGGTGTAGCGTGTAGGGTGTAGAGTGTAGCGTGTAGCGTGTAGCGTGTAGGGTGTAGGGTGTAGAGTGTAGAGTGTAGGGTGTAGAGTGTAACGTGTAGTGTGTAGGATGTAGCGTGTTGCGTGTAGCGTGTGTATTGTAGCGTGTAGGGTGTAGAGTGTAGCGTGTAGCGTGTTGCGTGTAGCATGCAGCGTGTAGGGTGTAGAGTGTAGCGTGTAGCGTGTAGAGTGTAGCGTGTAGGCTGTAGGGTGTAGCGTGTAGAGTGTAGCGTGTAGTGTGTAGTTTGTAGCGTGTAGCGTGTAGGGTGTAGGGTGTAGGGTGTAGCGTGTAGGGTGTAGAGTGTAACGTGTAGGGTGTAGGGTGTATCGTGTATCGTGTAGGGTGTAGAGTGTAGCGTGTAGCGTGTAGGGTGTAGCGTGTAGGGTGTAGCGTGTAGGGTGTGGAGTGTAGCGTGTAGGCTGTAGGGTGTAGAGTGTAGGGTGTAGCATGTAGGGTGTAGGGTGTAGCGTGTAGGGTGTAGAGTGTAGCATGTAGCGTGTAGGGTGTAGAGTGTAGCGTGTAGCGTGTAGGGTGTAGGGTGTAGAGTGTAGGGTGTAGCGTGTAGAGTGTAGGGTGTAGGTTGTAGAGTGTAGGGTGTAGCGTGTAGCGTGTAGGGTGTAGAATGTCGAGTGTAGGGTGTATGGTGTAGAGTGTAGCATGTAGCGTGTAGCGTGTAGTGTGTAGGGTGTAGAGTGTAGGGTGTAGCGTGTAGGGTGTAGAGTGTAGCGTGTAGCGTGTAGCATGTAGGGTGTAGAGTGAAGGATGTAGCCTGTAGGGTGTAGAGTGTAGCGTGTAGGGTGTAGAGTGTAGCGTATAGCGTGTAGAGTGTAGCGTGTAGGGTGTAGCGTGTAGCGGGTAGGGTGTAGAATGTCGAGTGTAGGGTGTATGGTGTAGAGTGTAGGGTGTAGAGTGTAGCGTGTAGCGTGTAGCGTGTAGGGTGTAGGGTGTAGAGTGTAGGGTGTAGCGTGTAGGGAGTAGGGTGTAGGGTGTAGCGTGTAGGGTGTAGCGTGTAGGGTGTAGGGTGTAGAGTGTAGGGTGTAGCATGTAGCATGTAGCGTGTAGCGTGTAGGGTGTAGGGTGTAGTGTGTAGGGTGTAGCGTGTAGGGTGTAGCGTGTAGGGTGTAGAGTTTAGCGTGTAGCATGTAGGGTGTAGAGTGTAGCATGTAGCGTGTAGGGTGTAGGGTGTAGAGTGTAGGGTGTAGCGTGTAGGGTGTAGAGTGTAGCGTGTAGCGTGTAGCGTGTAGGGTGTAGGGTGTAGAGTGTAGGGTGTAGAGTGTAGCATGTAGCGTGTAGGGTGTAGGGTGTAGAGTGTAGAGTGTAGGGTGTAGAGTGTAACGTGTAGTGTGTAGGATGTAGCGTGTTGCGTGTAGCGTGTGTAGTGTAGCGTGTAGAGTGTAGCGTGTAGCGTGTTGCGTGTAGCATGCAGCGTGTAGGGTGTAGAGTGTAGCGTGTAGCGTGTAGAGTGTAGCGTGTAGGCTGTAGGGTGTAGCGTGTAGAGTGTAGCGTGTAGTGTGTAGTTTGTAGCGTGTAGCGTGTAGGGTGTAGGGTGTAGGGTGTAGCGTGTAGGGTGTAGAGTGTAACGTGTAGGGTGTAGGGTGTATCGTGTATCGTGTAGGGTGTAGAGTGTAGCGTGTAGCGTGTAGGGTGTAGCGTGTAGGGTGTAGCGTGTAGGGTGTGGAGTGTAGCGTGTAGGCTGTAGGGTGTAGAGTGTAGGGTGTAGCATGTAGGGTGTAGGGTGTAGCGTGTAGGGTGTAGAGTGTAGCATGTAGCGTGTAGGGTGTAGAGTGTAGCGTGTAGCGTGTAGAGTGTAGGGTGTAGAGTGTAGGGTGTAGCGTGTAGAGTGTAGGGTGTAGGGTGTAGAGTGTAGGGTGTAGCGTGTAGCGTGTAGGGTGTAGAATGTCGAGTGTAGGGTGTATGGTGTAGAGTGTAGCATGTAGCGTGTAGCGTGTAGTGTGTAGGGTGTAGAGTGTAGGGTGTAGCGTGTAGGGTGTAGAGTGTAGCGTGTAGCGTGTAGGATGTAGCGTGTTGCGTGTAGCGTGTGTAGTGTAGCGTGTAGAGTGTAGCGTGTAGCGTGTTGCGTGTAGCATGCAGCGTGTAGGGTGTAGAGTGTAGCGTGTAGCGTGTAGAGTGTAGCGTGTAGGCTGTAGGGTGTAGCGTGTAGAGTGTAGCGTGTAGTGTGTAGTTTGTAGCGTGTAGCGTGTAGGGTGTAGGGTGTAGGGTGTAGCGTGTAGGGTGTAGAGTGTAACGTGTAGGGTGTAGGGTGTATCGTGTATCGTGTAGGGTGTAGAGTGTAGCGTGTAGCGTGTAGGGTGTAGCGTGTAGGGTGTAGCGTGTAGGGTGTGGAGTGTAGCGTGTAGGCTGTAGGGTGTAGAGTGTAGGGTGTAGCATGTAGGGTGTAGGGTGTAGCGTGTAGGGTGTAGAGTGTAGCATGTAGCGTGTAGGGTGTAGAGTGTAGCGTGTAGCGTGTAGAGTGTAGGGTGTAGAGTGTAGGGTGTAGCGTGTAGAGTGTAGGGTGTAGGGTGTAGAGTGTAGGGTGTAGCGTGTAGCGTGTAGGGTGTAGAATGTTGAGTGTAGGGTGTATGGTGTAGAGTGTAGCATGTAGCGTGTAGCGTGTAGTGTGTAGGGTGTAGGGTGTAGAGTGTAGAGTGTAGGGTGTAGAGTGTAACGTGTAGTGTGTAGGATGTAGCGTGTTGCGTGTAGCGTGTGTATTGTAGCGTGTAGGGTGTAGAGTGTAGCGTGTAGCGTGTTGCGTGTAGCATGCAGCGTTTAGGGTGTAGAGTGTAGCGTGTAGCGTGTAGAGTGTAGCGTGTAGGCTGTAGGGTGTAGCGTGTAGAGTGTAGCGTGTAGTGTGTAGTTTGTAGCGTGTAGCGTGTAGGGTGTAGGGTGTAGGGTGTAGCGTGTAGGGTGTAGAGTGTAACGTGTAGGGTGTAGGGTGTATCGTGTATCGTGTAGGGTGTAGAGTGTAGCGTGTAGCGTGTAGGGTGTAGCGTGTAGGGTGTAGCGTGTAGGGTGTGGAGTGTAGCGTGTAGGCTGTAGGGTGTAGAGTGTAGGGTGTAGCATGTAGGGTGTAGGGTGTAGCGTGTAGGGTGTAGAGTGTAGCATGTAGCGTGTAGGGTGTAGAGTGTAGCGTGTAGCGTGTAGGGTGTAGGGTGTAGAGTGTAGGGTGTAGCGTGTAGAGTGTAGGGTGTAGGGTGTAGAGTGTAGGGTGTAGCGTGTAGCGTGTAGGGTGTAGAATGTCGAGTGTAGGGTGTATGGTGTAGAGTGTAGCATGTAGCGTGTAGCGTGTAGTGTGTAGGGTGTAGAGTGTAGCGTATAGCGTGTAGAGTGTAGCGTGTAGGGTGTAGCGTGTAGCGGGTAGGGTGTAGAATGTCGAGTGTAGGGTGTATGGTGTAGAGTGTAGGGTGTAGAGTGTAGCGTGTAGCGTGTAGCGTGTAGGGTGTAGGGTGTAGAGTGTAGGGTGTAGCGTGTAGGGAGTAGGGTGTAGGGTGTAGCGTGTAGGGTGTAGCGTGTAGGGTGTAGGGTGTAGAGTGTAGGGTGTAGCATGTAGCATGTAGCGTGTAGCGTGTAGGGTGTAGTGTGTAGGGTGTAGCGTGTAGGGTGTAGCGTGTAGGGTGTATAGTTTAGCGTGTAGCATGTAGGGTGTAGAGTGTAGCATGTAGCGTGTAGGGTGTAGGGTGTAGAGTGTAGGGTGTAGCGTGTAGGGTGTAGAGTGTAGCGTGTAGCGTGTAGCGTGTAGGGTGTAGGGTGTAGAGTGTAGGGTGTAGAGTGTAGCATGTAGCGTGTAGGGTGTAGGGTGTAGAGTGTAGAGTGTAGGGTGTAGAGTGTAACGTGTAGTGTGTAGGATGTAGCGTGTTGCGTGTAGCGTGTGTAGTGTAGCGTGTAGAGTGTAGCGTGTAGCGTGTTGCGTGTAGCATGCAGCGTGTAGGGTGTAGAGTGTAGTGTGTAGCGTGTAGAGTGTAGCGTGTAGGCTGTAGGGTGTAGCGTGTAGAGTGTAGCGTGTAGTGTGTAGTTTGTAGCGTGTAGCGTGTAGGGTGTAGGGTGTAGGGTGTAGCGTGTAGGGTGTAGAGTGTAACGTGTAGGGTGTAGGGTGTATCGTGTATCGTGTAGGGTGTAGAGTGTAGCGTGTAGCGTGTAGGGTGTAGCGTGTAGGGTGTAGCGTGTAGGGTGTGGAGTGTAGCGTGTAGGCTGTAGGGTGTAGAGTGTAGGGTGTAGCATGTAGGGTGTAGGGTGTAGCGTGTAGGGTGTAGAGTGTAGCATGTAGCGTGTAGGGTGTAGAGTGTAGCGTGTAGCGTGTAGAGTGTAGGGTGTAGGGTGTAGAGTGTAGGGTGTAGCGTGTAGCATGTAGCGTGTAGGGTGTAGAGTGTAGCGTGTAGCGTGTAGCGTGTAGGGTGTAGCGTGTAGGGTGTAGCGTGTAGGGTGTGGAGTGTAGCGTGTAGGCTGTAGGGTGTAGAGTGTAGGGTGTAGCATGTAGGGTGTAGGGTGTAGCGTGTAGGGTGTAGAGTGTAGCATGTAGCGTGTAGGGTGTAGAGTGTAGCGTGTAGCGTGTAGAGTGTAGGGTGTAGAGTGTAGGGTGTAGCGTGTAGAGTGTAGCGTGTAGGCTGTAGGGTGTAGCGTGTAGAGTGTAGCGTGTAGTGTGTAGTTTGTAGCGTGTAGCGTGTAGGGTGTAGGGTGTAGGGTGTAGCGTGTAGGGTGTAGAGTGTAACGTGTAGGGTGTAGGGTGTATCGTGTATCGTGTAGGGTGTAGAGTGTAGCGTGTAGCGTGTAGGGTGTAGCGTGTAGGGTGTAGCGTGTAGGGTGTGGAGTGTAGCGTGTAGGCTGTAGGGTGTAGAGTGTAGGGTGTAGCATGTAGGGTGTAGGGTGTAGCGTGTAGGGTGTAGAGTGTAGCATGTAGCGTGTAGGGTGTAGAGTGTAGCGTGTAGAGTGTAGGGTGTAGGGTGTAGAGTGTAGGGTGTAGCGTGTAGAGTGTAGGGTGTAGGGTGTAGAGTGTAGGGTGTAGCGTGTAGCGTGTAGGGTGTAGAATGTCGAGTGTAGGGTGTATGGTGTAGAGTGTAGCATGTAGCGTGTAGCGTGTAGTGTGTAGGGTGTAGAGTGTAGGGTGTAGCGTGTAGGGTGTAGAGTGTAGCGTGTAGCGTGTAGCATGTAGGGTGTAGAGTGAAGGATGTAGCCTGTAGGGTGTAGAGTGTAGCGTGTAGGGTGTAGAGTGTAGCGTATAGCGTGTAGAGTGTAGCGTGTAGGGTGTAGCGTGTAGCGGGTAGGGTGTAGAATGTCGAGTGTAGGGTGTATGGTGTAGAGTGTAGGGTGTAGAGTGTAGCGTGTAGCGTGTAGCGTGTAGGGTGTAGGGTGTAGAGTGTAGGGTGTAGCGTGTAGGGAGTAGGGTGTAGGGTGTAGCGTGTAGGGTGTAGCGTGTAGGGTGTAGGGTGTAGAGTGTAGGGTGTAGCATGTAGCATGTAGCGTGTAGCGTGTAGGGTGTAGGGTGTAGTGTGTAGGGTGTAGCGTGTAGGGTGTAGCGTGTAGGGTGTAGAGTTTAGCGTGTAGCATGTAGGGTGTAGAGTGTAGCATGTAGCGTGTAGGGTGTAGGGTGTAGAGTGTAGGGTGTAGCGTGTAGGGTGTAGAGTGTAGCGTGTAGCGTGTAGCGTGTAGGGTGTAGGGTGTAGAGTGTAGGGTGTAGAGTGTAGCATGTAGCGTGTAGGGTGTAGGGTGTAGAGTGTAGAGTGTAGGGTGTAGAGTGTAACGTGTAGTGTGTAGGATGTAGCGTGTTGCGTGTAGCGTGTGTAGTGTAGCGTGTAGAGTGTAGCGTGTAGCGTGTTGCGTGTAGCATGCAGCGTGTAGGGTGTAGAGTGTAGCGTGTAGCGTGTAGAGTGTAGCGTGTAGGCTGTAGGGTGTAGCGTGTAGAGTGTAGCGTGTAGTGTGTAGTTTGTAGCGTGTAGCGTGTAGGGTGTAGGGTGTAGGGTGTAGCGTGTAGGGTGTAGAGTGTAACGTGTAGGGTGTAGGGTGTATCGTGTATCGTGTAGGGTGTAGAGTGTAGCGTGTAGCGTGTAGGGTGTAGCGTGTAGGGTGTAGCGTGTAGGGTGTGGAGTGTAGCGTGTAGGCTGTAGGGTGTAGAGTGTAGGGTGTAGCATGTAGGGTGTAGGGTGTAGCGTGTAGGGTGTAGAGTGTAGCATGTAGCGTGTAGGGTGTAGAGTGTAGCGTGTAGCGTGTAGAGTGTAGGGTGTAGAGTGTAGGGTGTAGCGTGTAGAGTGTAGGGTGTAGGGTGTAGAGTGTAGGGTGTAGCGTGTAGCGTGTAGGGTGTAGAATGTCGAGTGTAGGGTGTATGGTGTAGAGTGTAGCATGTAGCGTGTAGCGTGTAGTGTGTAGGGTGTAGAGTGTAGGGTGTAGCGTGTAGGGTGTAGAGTGTAGCGTGTAGCGTGTAGGTTGTAGCGTGTTGCGTGTAGCGTGTGTAGTGTAGCGTGTAGAGTGTAGCGTGTAGCGTGTTGCGTGTAGCATGCAGCGTGTAGGGTGTAGAGTGTAGCGTGTAGCGTGTAGAGTGTAGCGTGTAGGCTGTAGGGTGTAGCGTGTAGAGTGTAGCGTGTAGTGTGTAGTTTGTAGCGTGTAGCGTGTAGGGTGTAGGGTGTAGGGTGTAGCGTGTAGGGTGTAGAGTGTAACGTGTAGGGTGTAGGGTGTATCGTGTATCGTGTAGGGTGTAGAGTGTAGCGTGTAGCGTGTAGGGTGTAGCGTGTAGGGTGTAGCGTGTAGGGTGTGGAGTGTAGCGTGTAGGCTGTAGGGTGTAGAGTGTAGGGTGTAGCATGTAGGGTGTAGGGTGTAGCGTGTAGGGTGTAGAGTGTAGCATGTAGCGTGTAGGGTGTAGAGTGTAGCGTGTAGCGTGTAGAGTGTAGGGTGTAGAGTGTAGGGTGTAGCGTGTAGAGTGTAGGGTGTAGGGTGTAGAGTGTAGGGTGTAGCGTGTAGCGTGTAGGGTGTAGAATGTTGAGTGTAGGGTGTATGGTGTAGAGTGTAGCATGTAGCGTGTAGCGTGTAGTGTGTAGGGTGTAGAGTGTAGGGTGTAGCGTGTAGGGTGTAGAGTGTAGCGTGTAGCGTGTAGCATGTAGGGTGTAGAGTGAAGGATGTAGCGTGTAGGGTGTAGAGTGTAGCGTGTAGGGTGTAGAGTGTAGCGTATAGAGTGTAGAGTGTAGCGTGTAGGGTGTAGCGTGTAGCGGGTAGGGTGTAGAATGTCGAGTGTAGGGTGTATGGTGTAGAGTGTAGGGTGTAGAGTGTAGCGTGTAGCGTGTAGCGTGTAGGGTGTAGGTTGTAGAGTGTAGGGTGTAGCGTGTAAGGAGTAGGGTGTAGGGTGTAGCGTGTAGGGTGTAGCGTGTAGGGTGTAGGGTGTAGAGTGTAGGGTGTAGCATGTAGCATGTAGCGTGTAGCGTGTAGGGTGTAGGGTGTAGTGTGTAGGGTGTAGCGTGTAGGGTGTAGCGTGTAGGGTGTAGAGTTTAGCGTGTAGCGTGTAGGGTGTAGAGTGTAGCATGTAGCGTGTAGGGTGTAGGGTGTAGAGTGTAGGGTGTAGCGTGTAGGGTGTAGAGTGTAGCGTGTAGCGTGTAGGGTGTAGGGTGTAGAGTGTAGGGTGTAGCGTGTAGGGTGTAGAGTGTAGCTTGTAGCGTGTAGCTTGTAGAGTGTAGGGTATAGCGCGTAGAGTGTAGAGTGTAGCGTGTAGGGTGTAGAGTGTAGCGTGTAGCGTGTAGAGTGTAGTTTGTAGCTTGTAGGGTGTAGGGTGTAGAGTGTAGGGTGTAGCGTTGTAGCGTGTAGAGTGTAGGGAGTAGGCTGTAGGGTGTAGCGTGTAGCGTGTAGGGTGTAGGGTGTAGGGTGTAGAGTGTAGCGTGTAGCGTGTAGCGTGTAGCGTGTAGGGTGTAGAGTGTAGAGTGTAGCATGTAGCGTGTAGCGTGTAGGGTGTAGGGTGTAGTGTGTAGGGTGTAGGGTGTAGCGTGTAGCGTGTAGGGTGTAGAGTTTAGCGTGTAGCGTGTATCGTGTAGGCTGTAGGGTGTAGAGTGTAGGGTGTAGCGTGTAGGGTGTAGAGTGTAGCGTGTAGCGTGTAGAATGTAGCGTGTAGCGTGTAGGGTGTAGCGTGTAGAGTGTAGCGTGTAGCGTGTAGTGTGTAGCGTGTAGGGTGTAGCATGTAGGGTGTAGAGTGTAGCATGTAGCGTGTAGGGTGTAGAGTGTAGGGTGTAGCGTGTAGGGTGTAGAGTGTAGCGTGTAGCTTGTAGCGTGTAGAGTGTAGGGTGTAGCGTGTAGGGTGTAGAGTGTAGCGTGTAGGGTGTAGAGTGTAGCGTGTAGCGCATAGAGTGTAGCGTGTAGGGTGTAGCGTGTAGTGTGTAGGGTGTAGAACGTAGAGTGTAAGGTGTATGGTGTAGAGTGTAGGGTGTAGAGTGTAGCGTGTAGCGTGTAGAGTGTAGCGTGTAGCGTGCAGCGTGTAGGTAGTAGGGTGTAGGGTGTAGCGTGTAAAGTGTAGGGTGTAGAGTGCAGGGTGTAGCGTGTAGCGTGTAGCGTGTAGCGTGTAGCGTGTGGTGTGTAGAGTGTAGAGTGTAGCATTTAGCGTATAGCGTGTAGGGTGTAGGGTGTAGAGGGTAAGGTGTAGCATGTAGTGTGTAGGGTGTAGCGTGTTGGGTGTAGATTGTAGAGTGTAGGGTGTAGAGTGCACATTTTTCCCCATTTCCCCACTGGGTCAAAACTTCTGTTAGAATGATGCGTTTTCTTGCTATTTCCAATGGCCTACAAGCATAAGTGAAGCAGGGAGCATCAGTCTCTATTAGTATAAGAGATAACGGAAAACATTTCACATTTTTCCCCATTTCCCCATTGGGTCCTATACTAATGGAAACTGCTGCTCACCGCTTCACTTATGCTTGTAAGCCATTGGAAAGAGCAGGAAAACGCAAAAAATTTCAACCTCTGATCATTGTAACAGAAGTTATGACCCAATGGGGAAAAATGTGAAATGTTTTCTGTTATCTCCTATACTAATAGAGACTGCTGCTCACTGCTTCACTTATGCTTGTAGGCCATTGAAAATAGCAGGAAAACGCATCATTCTAACAGAAGTTTTGACCCAGTGGGGAAATGGGGAAAAATGTGCACATTAGGGGGCGTGGCCAGCGCTGATTCTGAGAGGACGTCTCAGCTGTGAGCTCCACACTGGGGCCACCTAATTAAGCGATTTTATAAAGCTTTTCTTCGAGATTCCACCTAAAAGCTACAGCCTCCGGCACCGGAATATCTCCTGCACAGTTTGCTACTAAGCTGCCATGGCTGACCGCAGCAGCCGCAGAGAAAAAGATGCTGATACAGAGCGCTGCAGCGCTGAAGAGATGACCCAAGATGGCGGCGGCGGCTCCCCGCATCCTGCATGTAAAAATCCAGGAAGTGCAGGCAAGTCCCGTATCTATGGCCGGGGACGCCAGCACTTAAGAGCGACACCACAGCGGCAGAAGCACGCCGCTTTCAAGACAAGAATGAACCCGCGGCTCACACAGAGGAAGTCAGCGGTAACCGTGAGTAAGCGGAGGGGACCGCTTGAAAATAGCCCTGCACGGAGCTCCCGCTCTCGCTCGTCTTCCCACGAGAGCGGACATCTTGAAAAGGAGAGCGAGCGCTCTCAGCAGCGCTCACAGAAACAAAGCGCCGGAAAGGCTGACAAGTGTGCGCCGACTATTTTAACAGCCGGGGATCAATTTATAACGCCGGTTAAAGGGGCCACATCTTGCCAGGATGTTTCATTTATATCTGATGCTCCCTTTACCCCACCAGCCCCTGGAAAGGCTGCTTATGCTAAACATAGTACCGGATCTAATATTAATGCCAGCCCCATTAAGGTGCCGATCGGCACCCATGGTACTCCCTATTCTAAAGGGAATATTTTGGTTGCTGCAGCTCAGGATAGCCTTCAGAATAAAGATTCAATTTTTATTCATTCTCCCAAGGATCTCGGCAACCCAACACTTGCTGATACTCTTATACAGTCACTATCTGATGTGGACGCTTCTAATAAAAATGCATCAGAAATATTCATTAAGAAAATTATTCTTCTTTTGGCTCAATCTTTCCAGTCACAATTAGAATCTCATAATCTATCCCTTCGCAAAGATATAGATGGTCTTGGACAGCGTGTGGACCACCTTGAACGGAAAATGGGGGAACTGGTGGAGTCCCATAATAAATTGATAGACGCACATTATAACCTAGAAGACGAGGTGGCCCAAATAAAATCAAAACAGGTTGAACAAGAAGATAGAAGCAGGCGTAGTAACTTAAAATTTAGAGGGATACCTGAGTCAATCAAAGATTGTGATCTTACAGAATACACCCAAAAAATGCTTCACTCAGTTCTTCCTAAAGCTTCTAGGGGTGATCTAACACTGGAGCGCATTCACAGACTACCTAAATCCAAATACGCACCAACTACAGCTCCCAGGGACGTCATAGCCTGTTTCCACTATTTTCAAATTAAAGAGGAAATTCTCAGGAAAAGCAGGCAATTGCCAAATTTACCGACCCCCTACAACAAGATTAAAATTTTCGCAGATTTTTCAAGAGCCACATTACAAAAATGGAGAGAATACATTCCTGTCACTGACCATCTTAGGAATAACAAGATACTGTATAAATGGGGATTTCCAACCAAACTGATCGTGATTAAGGAAGATGTCATTTTTGCGCTAACTGACTTAAATAACTCTGACAAATTTATTCATGATCTAGGCCTGCCGCCCATGGAGAGATCAAGTTCTGGACACAAAGACAGCGGAGTTTCTGATCATCTTCCAGGACATGTCAAGCCCTCGTGGATCACGAAGAAAAACAGATAAAGCTTTTGAAATATGTTAGGCTGGCCCCACTCACTTGGCCCTTAATTTCACCCCCTGAACTTTGAATGAATATTTACTCATTCACTCACACACCTCGGTGTGCATTAACTGTTGGGTTGCTAACCCACTTTCTTGCTGTTAGCAAATATGTTATTTTTGTTTTATGTCTATATACAGGTTTGTGTGCGCTTTTACTAAACAGAAATCGTCATTTGCCTTCGCTTTCATCTGATCTGGAAGGTTTCAGCATCACCATCATGGTGGGGATACGGGCTCTGTGCAGGTTGCCTCCTTTGTTTTTACAAGATATGCTGGTCTCATTGATCTCCCCCCCTGTGGGCAACTCCAAATGTAATTATAACTGTCAATACATAACTCACAAACTCCACTACTATGTCTTTGATTATTGTCTCCTATAACGTGAATGGCCTAAACAACCCCTACAAAAGATTTACTCTTTGGAAAGATATGCGGACCCTTAAAGCTGATATAGTGCTGCTTCAAGAAACTCATTTATTAGAATCCGATAATCATAGACTCCGTAATAAATATTTTCCGCAAATACTCTTCTCAAACAGTAAGAAGAAAAAAGCGGGGGTTGCGATAGCCATCCACAAGGATTTACCTTTTAAAATAATAGATACAATGAAGGACGAGGAAGGTAGACAAATTAGTATTAAGGGGAAACTGGGAGATGTTAATTTCACCATCGCTAACATACATGCCCCCAATTCAAGTCAAATTCGCTTTCTTAATAGATTAAAAAAAAAACTGGAGGACTTCAGTGAGGGTCATGTTGTATGGGGCGGGGATTTTAATCATATTGTTGATCCCCATCTGGATTGCTCCTACCCACTGACCTATTATAAACAACAAAATTTATCTAACTGGCTAAGACAATCTGGACTACAAGACAGCTGTAGAGTGCTGAATACTAATTCAAAAGAATTCACAAGATACTGCCCTCACAACAAATCTTTCACTAGGATTGACCATATTTTTACAAGTCTTTCAGTTTTAGATCTATATGAAAAATTTGTCACGGGCCCAATCACTTGGTCAGATCATGCACCTATCCTTCTAAAACTCAAAAACACAGATAGAGAAAATAAGTCATATAATTGGAAATACAATAAATTCATAACTGTCACACAGGATAATTCCAAATTAATAGAAAAAGCCATCTCCCATTACTTTGTTGAAAATTCTACACAAGATATTAATCCGGAAACATTATGGCAGGCTCACAAGTGTGTAATTAGGGGAATCTTGATTCAGCTTGGAGCTAAACAAAAAAAAATTAGAGAATCTAAACAGAAAGAATTGTCAGACAAAATAAAAGCTCTAGAGGCTGCCGCCCAAAATGATACAAGTTTCGATAGACATAAAGAGCTACACACCTGTAGGTTAGAGCTTAGGAACCTATTAATTGCCCAATATGAGAAAAAAGCCACTTTTCTTGGGGCTGGGTACTATACAGATAATAATAGGCCAACCAGATTGATGGCCAATAAATTTAAACCTATCAAGATGAAAAAAGTGGTAGATAGAATCTCTTTGGCTACGAGTGATGTCCTAAAACCAAAGGAAATTGCAGGAGCTTTCAGGGATTATTACTTTAATTTATACAATTTGAAAGATAGTAAAAATGTCTCACCTCCCTCCCAAGACCAAATTGATTCTTTTTTGGGGAAAATGAAACTTGGAAGCCTCACGTTAGATCAGAGGGAAATACTAGACATGCCCTTTAGCGAGAAAGAGGTCATAAACGTTATTAATGCCTTTAAACTCAATAAGGCGCCGGGCCCAGACGGTTTTACTAGTGAATATTACAAACAATTTAAGCAATTGCTTATTCCCCATCTAACCCAAACACTCAACTTTATTAGAGTGAATGGAACATGTAGCAGGGAGATGCTCAGAGCCACAATAGTGGTTATCCCCAAAGCTGACAAGGATGCAACCAAGGTTGAAAATTTTAGACCAATATCATTGCTAAATACTGATATCAAAGCATACGCCAAAATTATAGCAAATAGGTTACAACACTTTATCCCAGATATCATTCACCCTGACCAAGTGGGTTTTGTGAAACAGAGACAGACTTACGATAGCACTAGACGGGTATTAAATCTTCTTTCCCTCTGTAATCGCAGGCAGACTCCCAGCGTGTTCATCACTTTAGATGCAGAAAAGGCGTTTGATCGTCTAAGCTGGGAGTTTGCATTTGCGGTACTAAAAAAACTAAATTTTAGTCCAGGTTTAATTAAAAGCATCCAAACATTATATTCTGCTCCGTCAGCTGCTGTATTGGTCAATAATACGCTATCAGATCAGTTTCCAATTTCCAATGGAACCAGACAGGGGTGCCCACTTTCCCCTCTGATTTTTATCCTTAGTCTGGAACCATTAGCACAATACATCAGGAATTCTGAGGAAGTTAGAGGTATACGCTCAGATAACACTGATCACAAAATCGGACTATACGCAGACGACATTATCCTTACATTGTCGGATCCAGTTAATTCAATCAAACGTGTCTGGGAAATCATAAGTGATTTTGGTAAAGTGTCCTTTTATAAATTGAATTATTCAAAAACTATAGTGTTGTCTCTCTACCTGTCACTTCAGATGAAGCGACTTCTGCGCGGTTCCTATCCTTTCATCTGGGACCGCACTCAGACCCCGTATCTTGGCATTTTGTTGACTGACAATATAGATAAACTATATAGGATCAATGCCGAACATGTCCATAGTGAGGTGGAGAAAGTTATTAAAACCATCTCAAAATCCCCTTCCTCGTGGCTCGGGAAAGTCACCTTATATAAAATGTTTGTCCTTCCTAAAATCCTATATTTCTTTAGAAATGTCCCCCTATCACTTCCCAAATCTATTCTACAAAAATTAACAAATCAAATGAATAAATATATATGGTCTGGGGGGAAGACCAGAATAAAAAAACAAATTTTGATTCGCTCTAGGGAAAGTGGTGGAATAGCTTTACCTGACATAAATGCATATTACCATTCCATTATACTTGACCAAACTAAGTCATGGTTCAAAAATACTGATGGTCTGGAATGGCCAAAAATGGAATTGGCCTCCATGCCCAATCAGGAACCTCTTCTATATCTATATAATTTTTTCATAAAACAACAAAAGATCAAAGATGTCCATAATCCCATCATCAGGGCATCGGTTGAAAGCTGGCTATACTTTCAATCCCAAAAATCTAACAAACTTCCTTATTTTATTAAACCACTTCCCATCTCATTTTTACTTCCAATTAGACCCTCACTTAGATCCCGCTATGAGCTCTGGTCGAGACAGGGGATTAAATCCATTTATGACTTGGTGGAAGATAATCATTTTATTCCCTTTCATATACTAAAAAGCAAATTCAAAATTAATAGTAGTGAATTCATGGATTATTATTTTCTTAAAGAAGAATATAAAAAACAGATAGGCATACCCAAGAAAATATTTTTCAACCAAACTGCTATTAACTTCCTTACAAATCCACCTCCAAAAACCAAGAGCTGTTTGAGTGCCTTTTACAATATCTTAACTGACAAATATACTTTTAGCAGCTCGGGTCCTTTTGAAAAATGGGAACAAAGTTTAAATGTAAAAATTTCGCCACTTCAATGGTCACAGTCCTTTAAATTAGCGACGAAGGCCTCCAGATGCTCAAATACTCTTGAAACTCATTACAAATTGACCCAGAGATATTATTTGACCCCTAATAGACTGAAACATTTTGTTAAAGACCATGATGGAATGTGTTGGAGGAAATGTGGACAGTCAGCAAATCTATTACATACTTTCTGGTCCTGTCCCCTTCTTGTAAATTTTTGGTCTGAAGTTTTTGTGATTATTTCTTTTTTGATTAAAAAAACCATCTCTCCACGTCCTGATATAGCTCTACTACTCATTAATCTAAACCACCTCAAATCGGACAAATTTTTAACCAGTCATATTTTCATGTCTGCAAGTTATTTGATTGCCAAGGAGTGGAATAGTGTTCGTCCCCCTAATGTGAAACATTTAATATTGTTGATTGACAAACATTTTGTATACGAAAAAATTTACTATACAAGCCTTCTCTCTGAGGATCGCTTTCAGATCAGATGGGGTAAATGGCTACAGTTGAAGGAAAAACTTGATGTTTTCTTTTGCTAAATGAACATTTATACTTACTGTGGACATGTATCCATTACAGTTATCCAGATTGTTTGTACTGTTGTATATATTCTTTAGATACAGTCGAAAAGCTATTTGACGATTCTTCTTTTTCGAGATGTACAATTATACCTGTTGTAGACATTTTCATTACAGTCACTTAGACATTGTTTATGTCACTGTTTATTTTTTCTCCTGTTCATTTTTGTTATATACCCAATAAAAACTAATTTTGAAGAAAAATGTGAAATGTTTTCTGTTATCTCCTATACTAATAGAGACTGCTGCTCACTGCTTCACTTATGCTTGTAGGCCATTGGAAAGAGCTACACCCTACACTCTACACGCTACACGCTACACTCTACACCATACAGGCTACACTCTACACGCTACACCCTTCACTCTACACCCTACACCCTACACGCTACACGCTACATGCTACACTCTACACCCTACACTCTACACCCTACACGCTACACCCTACATGCTACACCCTACACCCTACTCCCTACACGCTACACTCTACACCCTACACGCTACACTCTACACCCTACACGCTACACCCTACACTACACGCTACATTCTACACGCTGCACGCTACACTCTACACCCTACACGCTACACCCTACACTCTACACCCTACACCCTACACGCTACACACTACACGTTACACTCTGCACCCTACACGCTACACCCTACATTGTACACCCTACACCCTACACGCTACATGCTACACTCTACACCCTACACGATACACCCTACACTCTACATGCTACACCCTACACTCTACACCCTACACCCTACACGCTACTCTACACCCTACACACTACACCCTACACGCTACACGCTACACTCTACACCCTACACGCTACACGCTACACCCTACATGCTACACTCTACACCCTACACGCTACACCCTACACCCTACACCCTACACGATACACGCTACACACTACACGCTACACTCTACACGCTACACCCTACACCCTACACGCTACACTCTACACGCTACACTCTACACCCTACACGCTACACTCTACACGCTACACGCTACACTCTACACCCTACACGCTACACGCTACACTCTACACCCTACACCATACACGCTACACTCTACATGCTACACGCTACATGCTACACTCTACACCATACACGCTACACTTTACACCCTACACACTACACCCTACACCCTACACCCTACACACTACACTATACACCCTACACGCTACACCCTACACTCTACACCCTACACGCTACACTCTACACCCTATACGCTACACCCTACACTCAACACCCTACACCCTACACCCTACACGCTACACGCTACACGATACACGCTACACTCTACACCCTACACACTACTCTACACCCTACACCCTACACGCTACACCCTACAATCTACACCCTACACCCTACACGCTACATGCTACACTCTACACCCTACACGCTACACCCTACACTCTACACCCTGCATGCTACACCCTACACCCTACACGCTACACGCTACACTCTACACCCTACACGCTACACACAACATCCTACACACTACACTCTACAGGCTAGCGTGTAGCGTGTAGCGTGTAGCGTGAAGGGTGTAGGGTGTAGAGTGTAGGTACATTCTACACCCTACACGCTACACGCTACACTCTACACCCTACACGCTACACACTGCACCCTACACGCTACACCCTACACTCTACACGCTACATGCTACACGCTACACTCTAAACCCTACACGCTACACCCTACACTCTACACCCTACACCCTACACGCTACACGATACACTTTACACCCTACACGCTACACCCTACACGCTACACCCTACACCCTACACGCTACACGCTACACTCTACACCCTACACTCTACACGCTACATGCAACACACTACACCCTACACGTTACACTTTACACCCTACACCCTACACGCTACACTGTACACGCTACACCCTACACCCTACACCCTACACGCTACAAGCTACACACTACACACTACACGCTACACTCTACACGCTACATGCTACACCCTACACGCTACACTCTACACCCTACACGCTACACCCCACACTCTACACGCTACATGCTACACGCTACACTCTACACCCTACACGCTACACCCTACACCCTACACCCTACGCGCTACACGATACACGCTACACTGTACACCCTACACGCTACACTACACTCTACACCCTACACCCTTCACCCTACACGCTACACGCTACACCATACACTCTACACCCTACACGCTACATGCTACACTCTCCACCCTTCACGCTACACCCTACACTCTACACTCTACACGCTACATGCTACACGCTACACGCTACACTCTACACCCTACACGCTACACCATACACTCTACACCCTTCACGCTACACTCTACACCCTACACGCTACAACCTACACTCTACACCCTGCACCCTACACGCTACACTCTACACCCTATACGCTACACCCTACACTCTACACCCTACACCCTACACGCTACACTATACACGCTACACTCTACACCCTACATGCTACACGCTACACGCTACACCCTACACTCTACACCCTAAACGCTACACGCTACACTCTACACCCTACATTTCTACACTCTACACCCTACACGCTACACCCTACACCCTACACGCTGCACACTACACGCTACAATCTACACCCTACATGCTACACCCTACACTCTACACCCTATACCCTACACGCTACATGCTACACTCTACACCCTACACGCTACACCCTACACCCTACATGCTACACCCTACACTCTACACCCTACACCCTACACGCTACACTCTACACCCTACACGCTACACCCTACACGCTACACCCTACACCCTACACGCTACACGTTACACTCGACACCCTACACGCTACACGCTACATGCTAAACTCTACACCCTACACGCTACACTTTGCACCCTACACCCTACACGCTACACTCTACACGCTACACCCCACACCCTACACCCTACACGCTACATGCTACACACTACACGCTACACGCTACAATCTACACGCTACATGCTACACCCTACACGCTACACTCTACACCCTACACGCTACACCCTACACCCTACACCATACACGCTACACCCTACACTCAACACCCTACACCCTACGCCCTACGAGCTACACGCTACACGATACACGCTACACTGTACACCCTTCACGCTACACTACACTCTACACCCTACACCCTTCACCCTACACGCTACACGCTACACCATACACTCTACACGCTACACGCTACACCCTACACCCTACACCCTACATGCTACACCCTACATGCTACACGCTACACTCTCCACCCTTCACGCTACACCCTACACTCTACACCCTACACGCTACATGCTACACGCTACATGCTACACTCTACACCCTACACGCTACACCACACACTCTACACCCTACACCCTACATGCTACACGCTACACACTACACGCTACACGCTACACGCTACACTCTACACCCTACACGCTACACTCTACACCCTTCACGCTACACTCTACAACCTACACGCTACAACCTACACTCTACACCCTACACCCTACACGCTACACTCTATACCCTATACGCTACACCCTACACTCTACACCCTACACCCTACACGCTACACTATACACGCTACACTCTACACTCTACACGCTACACTCTACACCCTACACCCTACATGCTACACGCTACACGCTACACTCTACACTCTACACCCTACACCCTACACGCTACACGCTACACTCTACACCCTACATTCTACACTCTACACCCTACACGCTACAACCTACACCCTACATGCTGCACACTACACGCTACAATCTACACCCTACACGCTACACCATACACTCTACACCCTACACGCTACACTCTACACCCTATAAGCTACACCCTACAATCTACACCCTACACCCTACACCCTTCACGCTACACGCTACACGACACATGCTACACTCTGCACCCTACACGCTACACCCTACACTCTACACCCTACACCCTACACCCTTCACGCTACACGCTACACGATACATGCTACACTCTACACCCTACACGCTACACCCTACACTCTACACCCTACATCCTACATGCTACATGCTACACGCTACACCCTACACCTTACACGCTACACGCTACACTCTACACCCTACACGATACACTCTACACCCTACACGCTACACCCTACACGCTACACGCTACACTCTACACCCTACACCCTACACGCTACACCCTACACACTACACCCTACACGCTACACTCTACACCCTACACGCTACACACTACACTCTACACCCTACACCCTACACGCTACAATCTACACCCTACACGCTACATCCTACACTCTACACCCTACACCCTACACGCTACACGCTACACGCTACACTCTACACCCTACACGCTACACGCTACACCCAACACCCTACACTGTGCACCCTACACGCTACACTCTACACTCTACACTCTACACCCTACACCCTACACGCTACACCCTACACGCTACACCCTACACGCTACACTCTACACCCTACATGCTACACTCTACACCCTACACACTACACTCTACACCCTACACCCTACACGCTACACTCTACACCCTACACGCTACATCCTACACTCTACACCCTACACCCTACACGCTACACTCTACACCCTACACGCTACACCCTACACTCTAGCGTGTAGCATGTGGCGTGTAGCGGGTATGGTGTAGGGTGTAGAGTGCAGGGTGTAGCATGTAGCGTGTAGCGTGTAGGGTGTAGAGTGCAGCGTGTAGGGTGTAGCGTGTAGAGTGTAGCATGTGGGGTGTAGGGTGTAGAGTGTAGGGTGTAGCGTGTAGCGTGTATTGTGTAGCGTGTAGAGTGTAGCATGTAGGGTGTAGGGTGTGGAGTGTAGGGTGTAGCGTGTAGGGTGTAGAGTGTAGCGTGTAGGGTGTAGGGTGTAGAGTGTAGTGTAGCGTGTAGGGTGTAGAGTGTAGCGTGTATCGTGTAGCGTGTAGCGTGTAGGGTGTAGGGTGTGGGGTGTTGAGTGTAGGGTGTAGCGTATAGGGTGTAGAGTGTAGCGTGTAGAGTGAAGGGTGTAGGGTGTAGAGTGTAGCGTGTAGCGTGTAAGGTGTAGGCTGTAGAGTGTAGGGTGTAGCGTGTAGGGTGTAGAGTGTAGCGTGTAGCGTGTAGGGTGTAGAATGTAGAGTGTAGGGTGAAGCGTGTAGCGTGTAGGGTGTAGAGTGTAGCGTGTATCATGTAGCGTGTAGCGTGTAGGGTGTAGAGTGTAGAGTGTAGGGTGTAGCGTATAGGGCATAGAGTGTAGCGTGTAGGGTGTAGGGTGTAGAGTGTAGGGTGTAGCGTGTAGGGTGTAGAGTGTAGCGTGTAGGGTGTAGGGTGTAGAGTGTAGCGTGTAGGGTGTAGAGTGTAGCGTGTAGCGTGTAGAGTGTAGAGTGTAGCATGTAGCATGTAGGGTGTAGGGTGTAGAGTGTTGGGTGTAGCGTGTAAGGTGTAGAGTGTAGCGCGTAGCGTGTAGCGTATAGCGTGTAGGGTGTAGAGTGTAGGGTGTAGCGTGTAGGGTGTAGAGTGTAGCGTGTAGCGTGTAGGGTGTAGAGTGTAGCGTGCAGCGTGTAGCGTGTAGGGTGTAGAGTGCAGCGTGTAGGGTGTAGCGTGTAGAGTGTAGCATGTGGGGTGTAGAGTGTAGAGTGTAGGGTGTAGCGTGTAGCGTGTATCGTGTAGCGTGTAGAGTGTAGCATGTAGGGTGTAGGGTGTAGAGTGTAGGGTGTAGCGTGTAGGGTGTAGAGTGTAGCGTGTAGGGTGTAGGGTGTAGAGTGAAGGGTGTAGGGTGTAGAGTGTAGCGTGTAGCGTGTAAGGTGTAGGCTGTAGAGTGTAGGGTGTAGCGTGTAGGGTGTAGAGTGTAGCGTGTAGGGTGTAGAATGTAGAGTGTAGGGTGAAGCGTGTAGCGTGTAGGGTGTAGAGTGTAGCGTGTATCATGTAGCGTGTAGCGTGTAGGGTGTAGAGTGTAGAGTGTAGGGTGTAGCGTATAGGGCATAGAGTGTAGCGTGTAGGGTGTAGGGTGTAGAGTGTAGGGTGTAGCGTGTAGGGTGTAGAGTGTAGCGTGTAGGGTGTAGGGTGTAGAGTGTAGGGTGTGGCGTGTAGGGTGTAGAGTGTAGCATGTAGGGTGTAGAGTGTAGCGTGTAGAGTGTAGCATGTAGCATGTAGGGTGTAGAGTGTTGGGTGTAGCGTGTAAGGTGTAGAGTGTAGCGCGTAGCGTGTAGCGTATAGCGTGTAGGGTGTAGAGTGTAGGGTGTAGCGTGTAGGGTGTAGAGTGTAGCGTGTAGCGTGTAGCGTGTAGGGTGTAGAGTGTAGCGTGCAGCGTGTAGCGTGTAGGGTGTAGTGTGTAGGGTGCAGAGTGTAGCGTGTAGGGTGTAGGGTGTAGAGTGTAGGGTGTAGCATGTAGAGTGTAGTGTGTAGCGTGTAGGGTGTAGAGTGTAGCATGTAGCTTGTAGGGTGTAGAGTGTAGGGTGTAGCGTTTAGGGTGTAGAGTGTAACGTGTAGTGTGTAGCGTGTAGGGTGTAGGGTGTAGAGTGTAGGGTGTAGCATGTAGAGTGTAGGGTGTAGCGTGTAGGGTGTAGAGTGTAGCATGTAGCTTGTAGGGTGTAGAGTGTAGGGTGTAGCGTTTAGGGTGTAGAGTGTAACGTGTAGTGTGTAGCGTGTAGGGTGTAGGGTGTAGAGTGTAGGGTGTAGCATGTAGAGTGTAGGGTGTAGCGTGTAGGGTGTAGAGTGTAGCATGTAGCGTGTAGGGTGTAGAGTGTAGGGTGTAGCGTTTAGGGTGTAGAGTGTAACGTGTAGTGTGTAGCGTGTAGGGTGTAGGGTGTAGAGTGTAGGGTGTAGCGTGTAGGGTGTAGAGTGTAGCGTGTAGCGTGTAGAATGTAGCGTGTAGTGTAGGGTGTAGCGTGTAGGGTGTAGAGTGTAGCGTGTAGGGTGTAGAGCATAGCATGTAGCGTGCAGAGTGTAGCGTGTAGGGTGTAGCGTGTAGGTTGTAGAATGTAGAGTGTAGGGTGTATGGTGTAGAGTGCAGGTTGTAGAGTGTAGAGTGTAGCGTGTAGGGAGTAGGGTGTAGGGTGTAGCGTGTAGGGTGTAGCGTGTAGGGTGTAGGGTGTAGAGTGTAGGGTGTAGCGTGTAGCATGTAGCGTGTAGCGTGTAGCATGTAGGGTGTAGAGTGTAGAGTGTAGCATGTAGCGTGTAGCGTGTAGGGTGTAGGGTGTAGAGTGAATGGTTTAGGGTGTATCGTGTAGAGTGTAGCCTGTAGGGTGTAGAGTGTAGCGTGTAGCGTGTAGAGTGCAGCGTGTAGGGTGTAGGGTGTAGCGTGTAGCGTGTAGAGTGTAGGGTGTAGGGTGTGGAGTGTAGCGTGTAGGGTGTAGAGTGTAGCGTGTAGTGTGTAGAGTGTAGCATGTAGGGTGTAGCGTGTAGGATTGTTAGAAAAAATGTATCTTAGTGAGGATTGGGAAGAAAAGCAAAAATAGAATTGTTTGGATAAAACAGAACTCATTTAATGTCCATTCAAAAAGAGTGATTACAAAAATGAAGAAAAAGTAAATTATAAGTTCATTGCACACAAATCTTAAGTATTAGATTTAAAAGAAAATGAAAGCAAGCATTGATCTTACATATGGTCTTGTGTGATGATGTGTTCGTCCATGTAGAGAGGCTCAAGGTATGAGGACTCTACCACATGCTGAGAAGAGACGGTTTATATACAAATCCGTCCCATAGGCTTTCATGGGTTTCTATTTTCTCCTACATAATATCCATATAAGGTAACCCAGTTCCATGCCAATGGTCTATACCATAAAAGTAGATTCCAGAATATTCCTTATCTTAGTTACACTTGTTTACCGGCTAGAAATAACACTAGACATCCAAATATAGGTTGGGCTTCACAAACACCCTCTAGCTTTTGACATGCAGAGGACAGATGGTCAATGACAAGACCTTCAGAAACTGTATCATACACTTTCCCTATACCCTTGGTTCTTTATCCATATGTAAGTGATTATATATATTATTATTGGATTTTACATTCCCCCCTGATTATGATTTGAGAATATCATAATTAACCCTAAAATCTTTCTCTCACCATTCGTATCACATTCATTCTTTATTCTGAAAACCTTGTATTAACATCTGTCTCGAATGTCACCTGAGTTTTGAAAACTAAAATTAGATTAGAGAATTATATTTTTCTTTTCAGCATTTCTCTTAAAATGTCATCTTCCTTTTTCATTTCTGTCTTTATCTTTTTATAAATGTTCTTAATTTTACACATAATAACTATTTGATATATTATACACAGCAAAACTATAATAAATATAATAACAATCGGATTAGATAATACATTTCCTACTGCCATCTTCGTTGAAGACTGTGACCAACTAGTTACTGATTTTCCTAAATTTTTCCACCAAGATGAGCCTGACATACTTGTCCATTCATGTTCAATATCATTTAAATTCCCTTGCTCATGTCTGAATACAATTTCAGCTTCTTTTAATTGTTTTGTTAACAAATTTAACAAACCCTTGTCTTTCTTTATCTCATTTGTCCACATATTCCAAGGAAAATTATTTATTTGGGACAAATTGAACTGTATTGGAAGGATTTTTAGGTTTCTTGAATCTATTAACGTAATATTAATACTTCCTTCCTTCTTTGAGAGAGTTTTCACATTTCCCTCAATACAATATAAACCTATTGTCAGATTTTCAGCATGTACACAAGATGAAAAGTATGCAGAAACAACTTTTCTCTGACATAACTTGGAAACAAATCTTATTAGCGCTTACTGGTGTCACCAAGTCATGGATCGTGTGTACATTCTCAACTCTGGCATGACATGAGGTATGATTATTGAAACACGAATGATAAATGACTTTATTCTGTCCAGGTAAACACATTACCTTAGAAACAAAATTTAAACATGAAGAAATGTCTAATTGTTCAGTGTTTGTTCCGTCAAATGCAAAATCTGTGTACTGTAATTGATAATATAGCAATTGTGTGTGACTAACAGGAATTCCCAGAACAGTTATAGGAACCAGGGTTTCTTCTCTTCCTGACACTGGAATCAGTGATGTTCCTACACAAATATCCTGGTCACATCCTAACCACTTATTTACCCACAAATCTGTATGATTTAATGCAAAATTATATTCTGTAGGCAAATTTCTCATTAGTCCTAAAGGAGTAATTCCACTTTGTAATGCTTGTGCAATCATTTTTAGATTGGTGGAATATTCAATCTGGATTAAGTCCTATAGTAGCATGTAATATTATGTCAGTGTCGTGTATGAAGTGTAGCTCAATACAGCATTTCACCCCATAACCCATGCAGATGTTTCCAGTAATATCTACTGAATTGTCCGGTATGTCTTCATCTTTAAGGGTTTTGTAAACTTGATCCTCTTGGTTTCCTCGAATGTAGAGTTCTTCTGAAAGGTTCATTCACTTCACTAGTGTCTGTTTCACGATGTAAGATGTCTTCTGCGTAGATCACAGTTGAAATAGTACATAGCAGCAGAAATGCGATTCCCATCAGATAGTAACTTTTCCTGGGAACTGTCGTCTTTTCTCGAAGGATTGGTGTTGAATCCCTTCCATCAAGGTCATGGTGTTCCGTATTCCAGCTCTTATTGGAATCCATTTCTTCCTAAAAGAAATGCAGTATCATTATTTTGCAATATACAATTTGCATTGATCAACATGTACCCACACTCTTTGTTGCCTGCGGGTATTTTTAACCACGTTTGATGCTCGTTGCACAAGAATCATAACTTGTCCCATGGTTTCAATGATATCAAAGGGACCTTCCCAGTTACTTTCCCAAGGTCCATTCTTCCTGAAAGTTTTGATCATCACCTGAGCCCCTTTTTTGAATTTGGACTCATATGGTGGCTCCATTCTCTGCATTCTTGATGCAGCATGAGGAAGAATTGTTTTCAAATTTTCCTGCAACAATTGCAACCATTTGGACCTTGCAACAGCATCTTTTTGAGATGTAGACAAAAATGGTTCATGTGGAAAAATCAATGGCATTTTTCTTCCTGTCATTAGTTCAAAAGGAGTGAACTGAGTTGTGGAAGAAGTTGTTCCTCTCACACTCAACAATACAAAAGGTACGGCATCAACCCAAGTATTGCCTTTGTCCAATAGCATCTTGGCAATTCTGGATTTTATTGTCCTATTCATCCTTTCCACAATACCAGCAGACTGTGGATGGTAAGGTACATGGAACTGTTGTTGTACCCCTAGAATAGTACAAACGGCTTGCATGATTTTTCCTGTAAAGTGACTTCCTCGATCAGAGGAGATCATTCTTGGGATCCCCCAAGTACAAAAGACATGATTAACTAATGCTCTAGCTGTAGACAAAGCATCATCTTTTCTGACAGGTAAAATTTCAACCCATTTGGAAAAAACATCTACCACAACCAATGCATACCTGAGACCATTTTTACCTGATGGTAACGGACCAATGTAGTCGATTTGTAGTGTAGACCATGGACCATCTGCAGGTGCGGTTCGGAGTAGTGGCGGTTTCTGTCCTTTTGGTCTTGGATTAATTTGGGCACAAATGAGACATGATTGGACAATACTTTGTACTGTCTCTTCCATCTTTTCCCAGTAAAATTTCTCTCTGAGAATGTCTAACAATTTCTGTTGGCCCAAATGACCCAAACTTTCATGATTATATTTTGTGAACTCAGCCTGTAGATGTTTTGGTACAACAGGACGCAACTCCCCATTTAAGTCATGACACAAAACCCCGTTTTCACAAACAAAGGGAGGTTTTGGATCAACCCGGGAAGCAACAAGAGATGTGTCTTTCTCCTGTTCTTCCACAAAAGAAGGGATATGCGTGTCCGTTCTTTGAACTGCTAAAAGCTCAATAGTCTCTGGTTGAAACACTTCTTCTCCTGTCAGGGTTGCCTCTTTGGCTAACCTATCTGCAGTAGCATTTCCTACAGATAATTCATCATCAGTTTTTTTATGGGCTGGTACTTTGACAATAGCAAAACCATTAGGGGTTTTTGATGCTATTTTGAAAATTGTTTTCAGTGTGTCACTATGTACAAGAGTCTTATTTGAAGAATCTACATAGCCTCTTTTTTCCCAAACTGGCAAATAATCTGTCAGTGATCTAACAACATAGGAGCTATCACTGTAGATTACAATGGGACACTGATCATCAGCTTCATTCAGCTGTAGCACCATTTTCACTGCTTCTAGCTCTGCCCTTTGAGCTGAAAAATGACTTGGTAATTTGTGTTTTACTACCTGTTCTCTTTTAGGATAAAAAATGGAATATCCTGCATAGTAATGTCCATCTGCATAAAATCTGGAACCATCAACAAAAATTGGTTCATCTGTTGCCTCTGCCTTCCGTCTGAAAAGCGATGGACATGGATCCTGAAAAGACTGCAAACAATCATGAGTTTGTCCTTCATATTGCATCAACTGAGGAAGAACATATTTGGCTTTGTAATCTACCTCAATTTGTTTGGGAGACAATGACAATAACCAATGAGCAAATCTCTGATGTGACACACCTGGGATATTATTCTCAAAGAGAAGTTTTAGTGTAGAATGAGGAGTTTGCAAAGTAATTTTGTTGAACCCAACAATGTGTTCAGTTGCTTTGACTGCAAAGTACACACCTACCAGGTGTCTTGCACATGTCTCAAACCCTCTTTCAACAGGTGAGAGAAGCTTAGAAAAATAGCCCAAAATTCTCCACTCTTCTCCTTGCAACTGCAGCAACACAGCAGACACAGAAGTCTCTGATGTGTGCACTTGCAAAGCAAATGGAGCCGTAGGATCTACTGTGGACAAAACAGGTGCAGTTTGTAAATTCATTTTCAATTGTTCAAATGAGGTTTGTTGTTCATCACCCCAAGGACCAAAATACTCACTATTTTCAAATTTTAAAAGATCATACAAAGGCCTGGCTTTGTCTGCAAAATTCTCAATGAACTCCCTTGAAAAATTTATAAGACCCAAGAAATGTCGTACTGCCTTGTGTGATGTTGGAACTGGCAAAGAAGCAATTGCATCGATCCGTTCCTGCAATGGTTGTCTTTTACCTGGGCTCAACAACACCCCTAAGAATCTGACCTCAGTCTGCAGCAATTTGACCTTTTTTGTGTTCAATTTCAACCCTGCATCATGCAGCAGCTCAAACAACTCTTTCAAAAGTGAAACATGTGACTCCTTATCTTCTGTGGATAGCAAAATATCATCCACATACTGTAAAATACAGTCCGGCCTTGAAAATTTAGACAATACCTTTGCCAATGCCTGATGAAAGATGCTCGGTGACAAATGAGCTCCCTGAGGTAACCTACAAAACAGGTATTGCTCATCCAAGAAAGTAAAAGCAAACTTGTATTGACAACTCTTTTCAAGAGGTATACTGAAAAAACCATTACTGATGTCTAGTACAGAAAAGTATTTTGCCTTTGCATTCAACCTTGCCATCATGTCATGAGTATCTGCAACAATGGGTGCTACATTGGGAGTATGTTTATTAAACATCCGCAGATCCAATATCATCCGATAAGAACCATCAGATTTCAAAACACACCACAAAGGATTGTTACTTACAGAATTAGCCTTTCGGATGACACCTTGTTTTAACAATTCCTGTATGATCTTTGACATAGACTCAATTGATTCTGGAGGCAATTTATACTGACGCTGAGGTGGGGGATCACGCCCCTCGACATTTACAATAACATCTTTCATGGTCCCTACTTCATTCCTGAACTGAGCCCAAAGAGAAGGAAAAAACTGTACAATTTCTGTCAATACCTCATCACCACCAGTTTCAGGCCACAGATGATCTGTTGACACAACATCATTTAAGCAAATACTTCCAACATGGCTATAATCACTAGGATCAATGACTACAGGTTTACAACCATTAGAATCTTTCCAGATCACCTGATTTCCTAGATCAACAACCCATCCAAATTTCTGCATAAAATCCGTGCCAAGTATATTTTCAGAGTCACGACAATACCAAATGTCAATTCCTGTTTTGAAAGAACTAGGTATTTCCAATATCACATCAGTAACTAAGGTTGCTCTAGTTCCACCT
Organism: Ranitomeya variabilis; assembly: GCF_051348905.1. Lineage (NCBI taxonomy): Eukaryota > Metazoa > Chordata > Amphibia > Anura > Dendrobatidae > Ranitomeya > Ranitomeya variabilis. The sequence continues at coordinate 11,585 of NW_027508155.1, read as the reverse complement.
TTTCCACTAAAACCAACAATTGTACAAACTGGTGAATCTGGTTGTAGCTTCAGATCAAGATTTGTGACACTTAACTGAGCTCCTGTATCAATGAGAAATACAACATTCTGTCCTGCTAGATTTACCTTGACAAATGGTCTTCCACATTCATCTAATGTAACTCGAGTCACAAATTCCAGTGGATGAGGTGTTGGAATTGTCTGTGATTGTCAGAAGGATGAAGGAGATGGGAGAAGTCCAGTGTCCTTTTTGAGAGCACTCGGCATTCTATTTCTGGGCTCAGTCTCCTTAACTGTCATCTCTCGGATCTGTCTGATTAATGGTGCATATGGAGACTGCGTTTGTCTGTTGTCAGTGTGAGTGGGGGCATTAGACTGTAATGGAGGTGCAGAAGGTCTGGTGGATAATTTTGGCATGAGACCATTTTCCCTTCCAAGATTACCTGTCCCTTGTGTACCTGTCTCTGATTCTGCTCTCAAGAATTTTCTGCATTGCCACTTTAAGTGTCCAGGTATACCACAGAAATAACAATGGATATTGTTTCTTTGTGTAGTATTTTTACCTCTTTGTTCTACGTAATATCTGCTCTTGAATGTTACTGTGGGTCTAAGTTTCAGCTGACTATCCTCTTTTTCATGAATTACAGCTATTTTAGCCTTCACCTGATTTTGCTTCATGGATCTCCTTACTCTGTCGATAAAAACTTGCTTCTTGCAATGATGGCTGAGTACTAGCCATCTGTTCTGAGGCAGGATCCAAATATTTGAATTTTTTCACAAAAAATCTGATCATGGATGTTGGTTCCTGATTAGGCCCAATTTCCATCACCATTCTATAGGCCTGCTCAAATTTTACCAAAAATACAAATGGATCCTCATTAATATTAGTTTTTAATTGTTCCAAAATTTCAGCATTCGGAGTGGCCTCTCCTGTGATGTAAGAATTTAATTGCCTAAGTCTGTCTTCTCTTGTACTATGTGTCAATTCATGGTTCTCATTTAATCTGGGTGTGGTCTGTAACCTTCTTCCCATATGTGAGGGTAACCATACTTTGAAAATCTTGTTTTTCTGTTCATCATTAAGATTGTATTTGTCTGTGTTTGATTCAAAAATGTCTGCATTGTAAAAGGCATCCATCTTGTCATTGAATTTTGGAATGTCTTTTGCAATTTTCATTAACTGATCGTGTATTTTTAGATTAATGCGTGCAGCTCTGTCATGGAATTTTTTCCGTTGCAATTCTTCTGCATGTAAATCTACTGATTCATCTAATTCTTGTGTGTCAGGTATAAATGATGCAGAAGCAGCATTGTCTTCTTGGTCTTTTGATCGTGTAACAACAGAAGCTTTTTTAATATCTTGTCTCAATTTGGACAATAATTCTGTTCTGGTATCAATTTGATCTTCCAATTGTTCAATATGTTCAGACAATATCAAACAATTTGGACAGTCAAAGTAATCTCCATCAGCTTCTTGTGTGACACCTTGTATGTCAGTATGATCAATGTCTTGTGTAATAGTACATATTTGTGTCTGTGTTTCAGTTTTATCAAAAACTAAATTATTGTACACTCGGACCATGTGCATTACATTCTGCAGCTTCCTTTGCAACTTTTTTATAGGAAAAAACTTCTTATCAATTTTAAGATTCTCTGCTTCACATTGATTATACAGACTAGACCATAATTGTGCATTTGTATGGCTATGAACAAACTGAAACTGTATATTACTCTTCTTAGAGAATTCATGGATAAACTCCATTTCTCTTACCTATGGAAATTCTTTTCCTCCTGGATTGGTCTAATAGTCAATGGAAGATCCTCTGTCTTTATGGATCCTTCAGAGCTCCGTATATGGGACTTGCATCACGTATCCTCACTTCTGTGTGTAGGTTCAGTCTGACTTTTGTAACACGATATAGTAGAATTTCTGTGCCTTTAACAACTCAAAACAGGTGTTTTAGCAACCTCCCCCCTGAAAAGGCTGAAATTCCTCACAGAAAAGACAAAAAATCAGATCTGGCTAAGGCTCGCCAAAATGTTAGAAAAAATGTATCTTAGTGAGGATTGGGAAGAAAAGCAAAAATAGAATTGTTTGGATAAAACAGAACTCATTTAATGTCCATTCAAAAAGAGTGATTACAAAAATGAAGAAAAAGTAAATTATAAGTTCATTGCACACAAATCTTAAGTATTAGATTTAAAAGAAAATGAAAGCAAGCATTGATCTTACATATGGTCTTGTGTGATGATGTGTTCGTCCATGTAGAGAGGCTCAAGGTATGAGGACTCTACCACATGCTGAGAAGAGACGGTTTATATACAAATCCGTCCCATAGGCTTTCATGGGTTTCTATTTTCTTCTACATAATATCCATATAAGGTAACCCAGTTCCATGCCAATGGTCTATACCATAAAAGTAGATTCCAGAATATTCCTTATCTTAGTTACACTTGTTTACCGGCTAGAAATAACACTAGACATCCAAATATAGGTTGGGCTTCACAAACACCCTCTAGCTTTTGACATGCAGAGGACAGATGGTCAATGACAAGACCTTCAGAAACTGTATCATACACTTTCCCTATACCCTTGGTTCTTTATCCATATGTAAGTGATTATATATATTATTATTGGATTTTACAAGGATGTAGAGTGTAGAGTGTAGGGTGTAGCTCTTTCCAATGGCCTACAAGCATAAGTGAAGCAGTGAGCAGCAGTCTCTATTAGTATAGGAGATAACAGAAAACATTTCACATTTTTCCCCATTGGGTCATAACTTCTGTTACAATGATCAGAGGTTGAAATTTTTTGCGTTTTCCTGCTCTTTCCAATGGCTTACAAGCATAAGTGAAGCGGAGAGCAGCAGTTTCTATCAGTATAGGACCCAATGGGGAAATGGGGAAAAATGTGAAATGTTTTCCGTTATCTCTTATACTAATAGAGACTGATGCTCACTGCTTCACTTATGCTTGTAGGCCATTGGAAATTACAGGAAAACGCATCAATCTAACATAAGTTTTGACCCAGTGGGGAAATGGGGAAAAATGTGCACTCTACACCCTACACTCTACAATCTACACCCTACACGCTACAACCTACACCCTACATGCTACACCTTACCCTCTACACCCTACACCCTACACTCTACACGCTACATGCTACACTCTACACTCTACACACCACACGCTACACGCTACATGCTACACCCTACACTCTACACCCTACACTCTACACGCTACACCCTACACCCTACTACCTACACGCTACACGCTACACCCTACACTCTACACCCTACACCCTACACGCTGCACGCTACACTCTACACCCTACATTTCTACACTCTACACCCTACACGCTACACCCTACACCCTACACGCTGCACACTACACGCTACAATCTACACCCTACATGCTACACCCTACACTCTACACCCTATACCCTACACGCTACATGCTACACTCTACACCCTACACGCTACACCCTACACCCTACATGCTACACCCTACACTCTACACCCTACACCCTACACGCTACACTCTACACCCTACACGCTACACCCTACACGCTACACCCTACACCCTACACGCTACACGTTACACTCGACACCCTACACGCTACACGCTACATGCTACACTCTACACCCTACACGCTACACTTTGCACCCTACACCCTACACGTTACACTCTACACGCTACACCCCACACCCTACACCCTACACGCTACACGCTACACACTACACGCTACACTCTACACCCTACACGCTACACCCTACACCCTACACCATACACGCTACACCCTACACTCAACACCCTACACCCTATGCCCTACGAGCTACACGCTACACGATACACGCTACACTGTACACCCTTCACGCTACACTACACTCTACACCCTACACCCTTCACCCTACACGCTACACGCTACACCATACACTCTACACGCTACACGCTACACCCTACACTCTACACCCTACATGCTACACCCTACATGCTACACGCTACACTCTCCACCCTTCACGCTACACCCTACACTCTACACCCTACACGCTACATGCTACACGCTACACGCTACACTCTACACCCTACACGCTACACCACACACTCTACACCCTACACCCTACATGCTACACGCTACACGCTACACGCTACACGCTACACTCTACACCCTACACGCTACACTCTACACCCTTCACGCTACACTCTACAACCTACACGCTACAACCTACACTCTACACCCTACACCCTACACGCTACATCCTATACCCTATACGCTACACCCTACACTCTACACCCTACACCCTACACGCTACACTATACACGCTACACTCTACACCCTACACGCTACACTCTACACCCTACACCCTACATGCTACGCGCTACACGCTACACCCTACATTCTACACCCTACACGCTACACGCTACACTCTACACCCTACATTCTACACTCTACACCCTACACGCTACAACCTACACCCTACATGCTGCACACTACACGCTAAAATCTACACCCTACACGCTACACCATACACTCTACACCCTACACGCTACACTCTACACCTTATACGCTACACCCTACAATCTACACCCTACACCCTACACCCTTCACGCTACACGCTACACGACACATGCTACACTCTACACCCTACACGCTACACCCTACACTCTACACCCTACACCCTACACCCTTCACGCTACACGCTACACGATACATGCTACACTCTACACCCTACACGCTACACCCTACACTCTACACCCTACATCCTACATGCTACATGCTACACGCTACACCCTACACCCTACACGCTACACGCTACACTCTACACCCTACACGCTACACTCTACACCCTACACACTACACCCTACACGCTACACGCTACACTCTACACCCTACACCCTACACGCTACACCCTACACACTACACCCTACACGCTACACTCTACACCCTACACGCTACACACTACACTCTACACCCTACACCCTACACGCTACAATCTACACCCTACACGCTACACCCTACACTCTACACCCTACACCCTACACGCTACACGCTACACGCTACACGCTACACTCTACACCCTACACGCTACACCCAACACCCTACACTGTGCACCCTACACGCTACACTCTACACTCTACACTCTACACCCTACACGCTACACCCCACACGCTACACCCTACACGCTACACTCTACACCCTACACGCTACACTCTACACCCTACACACTACACTCTACACCCTACACCCTACACGCTACACTCTACACCCTACACGCTACATCCTACACTCTACACCCTACACCCTACACGCTACACTCTACACCCTACACGCTACACCCTACACTCTAGCGTGTAGCATGTGGCGTGTAGCGGGTAGGGTGTAGGGTGTAGAGTGCAGGGTGTAGCATGTAGCGTGTAGCGTGTAGGGTGTAGAGTGCAGCGTGTAGGGTGTAGCGTGTAGAGTGTAGCATGTGGGGTGTAGGGTGTAGAGTGTAGGGTGTAGCGTGTAGCGTGTATCGTGTAGCGTGTAGAGTGTAGCATGTAGGGTGTAGGGTGTAGAGTGTAGGGTGTAGCGTGTGGGGTGTAGAGTGTAGCGTGTAGGGTGTAGGGTGTAGAGTGAAGGGTGTAGGGTGTAGAGTGTAGCGTGTAGCGTGTAAGGTGTAGGCTGTAGAGTGTAGGGTGTAGAGTGTAGGGTGTAGAGTGTAGCGTGTAGCATGTAGGGTGTAGAATGTAGAGTGTAGGGTGAAGCGTGTAGCGTGTTGGGTGTAGAGTGTAGCGTGTATCATGTAGCGTGTAGGGTGTAGAGTGTAGAGTGTAGGGTGTAGCGTATAGGGCATAGAGTGTAGCGTGTAGGGTGTAGGGTGTAGAGTGTAGGGTGTAGCGTGTAGGGTGTAGAGTGTAGCGTGTAGGGTGTAGGGTGTAGAGTGTAGGGTGTGGCGTGTAGGGTGTAGAGTGTAGCGTGTAGGGTGTAGAGTGTAGCGTGTAGCGTGTAGCGTGTAGAGTGTAGAGTGTAGCATGTAGCATGTAGGGTGTAGGGTGTTGGGTGTAGCGTGTAAGGTGTAGAGTGTAGCGCGTAGCAAGTAGCGTATAGCGTGTAGGGTGTAGAGTGTAGGGTGTAGCGTGTAGGGTGTAGAGTGTAGCGTGTAGCGTGTAGGGTGTAGAGTGTAGCGTGCAGCGTGTAGCGTGTAGGGTGTAGTGTGTAGGGTGCAGAGTGTAGCGTGTAGGGTGTAGGGTGTAGAGTGTAGGGTGTAGCATGTAGAGTGTAGGGTGTAGCGTGTAGGGTGTAGAGTGTAGCATGTAGCGTGTAGAGTGTAGAGTGTAGGGTGTAGCGTGTAGGGTGTAGAGTGTAACGTGTAGTGTGTAGCGTGTAGGGTGTAGGGTGTAGAGTGTAGGGTGTAGCGTGTAGGGTGTAGAGTGTAGCGTGTAGCGTGTAGAATGTAGCGTGTAGTGTAGGGTGTAGCGTGTAGGGTGTAGAGTGTAGCGTGTAGGGTGTAGAGCGTAGCATGTAGCGTGTAGAGTGTAGCATGTAGGGTGTAGCGTGTAGGGTGTAGAATGTAGAGTGTAGGGTGTATGGTGTAGAGTGCAGGTTGTAGAGTGTAGAGTGTAGCGTGTAGGGAGTAGGGAGTAGGGTGTAGCGTGTAGGGTGTAGCGTGTAGGGTGTAGGGTGTAGAGTGTAGGGTGTAGCGTGTAGCATGTAGCGTGTAGCGTGTAGCATGTAGGGTGTAGAGTGTAGAGTGTAGCATGTAGCGTGTAGCGTGTAGGGTGTAGGGTGTAGAGTGAATGGTTTAGGGTGTATCGTGTAGAGAGTAGCCTGTAGGGTGTAGAGTGTAGCGTGTAGAGTGCAGCGTGTAGGGTGTAGAGTGTAGCGTGTAGCGTGTAGAGTGTAGGGTGTAGGGTGTAGAGTGTAGCGTGTAGGGTGTAGAGTGTAGCGTGTAGTGTGTAGAGTGTAGCATGTAGGGTGTATCGTGTAGGATGTAGAGTGTAGAGTGTAGGGTGTAGCTCTTTCCAATGGCCTACAAGCATAAGTGAAGCAGTGAGCAGCAGTCTCTATTAGTATAGGAGATAACAGAAAACATTTCACATTTTTCCCCATTGGGTCATAACTTCTGTTACAATGATCAGAGGTTGAAATTTTTTGCGTTTTCCTGCTCTTTCCAATGGCTTACAAGCATAAGTGAAGCGGAGAGCAGCAGTTTCTATCAGTATAGGACCCAATGGGGAAATGGGGAAAAATGTGAAATGTTTTCCGTTATCTCATACTAATAGAGACTGATGCTCACTGCTTCACTTATGCTTGTAGGCCATTGGAAATCACAGGAAAACGCATCATTCTAACATAAGTTTTGACCCAGTGGGGAAATGGGGAAAAATGTGCACTCTACACCCTACACTCTACAATCTACACCCTACACGCTACAACCTACACCCTACATGCTACCCCTTACCCTCTACACCCTACACCCTACACTCTACACGCTACATGCTACACTCTACACTCTACACACCACACGCTACACGCTACACGCTACACCCTACACTCTACACCCTACACTCTACACGCTACACCCTACACCCTACTACCTACACGCTACACGCTACACCCTACACTCTACACCCTACACCCTACACGCTGCACGCTACACTCTACACGCTACACGCTACACTCTACACCCTACACTCTACACCTTACACTCTACGTTCTACACCCTACACGCTACACCCTACACTCTACGCGCTACACGCTACACTCTACACCCTACACACTACACTCTACACCCTACACGCTACACCCTACACTCTACACCCTACACGCTACACCCTACATGCTACACTCTACACACTACACGCTACACTCTACACCCTACAGGCTACACTCTCCACGCTACACCCTACACTCTACACGCTACACGCTACACTCTACACCCCACACGCTGCACTCTACACGCTACACTCTACACCCTACAGGCTACACTCTACACGCTACACCCTACACCCTACACTCTACACTCTACACCCTACACGCTACACCCTACATGCTTCACCCTACACTCTACACCCTACACCCTACACGCTACACGCTACATGCTACACTCTACACTCTAAACGCTACACGCTACACGCTACACACTACACCCTACACTCTGCACCCTACACCCTACACGCTACACCGTACTCCCTACACGCTACATGATACACGCTACACACTACACTCTACACCCTACACCCTACACGCTGCACGCTACACGCTACACTCTACACGCTACACGCTACACTCTACACCCTATACTCTCCACCCTACAATCTACATTCTACACCCTACACGCTACACGCTACATCCTACACGCTACACTCTACACGCTACACGCTACACTCTACACCCTACACGCTACACTCTACACCCTACACGCTACACTCTACACGCTACACCCTACACTGTACACCCTACACGCTACACGGTACATGCTACACGCTACACGCTACATGCTACACTCTACACCCTACTCGCTACGCCCTACACTCTACACCCTACACGCTACACCCTACACCCTACACGCTACACGCTATACACTCTACACCCTACACGCTACACCTTACACTCTACACCCTAAACCCTACACACTACACGCTAAACGCTACACGCTACACTCTACACCCTACACGCTACACCCAACACTCTACACCCTACACCCTATATGCTACACGCTACACTCTACACGCTACACGCTACACGCTACACTCTACACCCTACACGCTACACTCTACGCCCTACACGCTAGACCCTACACTCCACACCCTACAGACTACACGCTACACGCTACACCCTACACTCTACACCCTACACCCTACAAGCTTCACTCTACACTCTACACCCCACATGCTACAGCCTACACCCTACACGCTACACTCTACACCCTACACCCTATACGCTACACGCTACACCCTACTCCGTACACGCTACACGCTACACGCTACACACTACACTCTACACCCTACACCCTACAAGCTACACGCTACACGCTACACTCTACACGCTACACGCTACACTCTACACCCTACACGCTACACCCTACACTCTACACTCTACACCCTACACGCTACACTCTACACCCTACACGCTACACCCTACACGCTACAAGCTACACTCTACACCCTACACCCTACACGCTTCACGCTACACCCTACACTCTACACACTACACGCTACACTCTACACCCTACACACTACACTCTACACCCTACACCCTACACGCTACACTCTACACCCTACACTCTACACACTACACTCTACACCCTACACCCTACACCCTACATGCTACACGCTACACTCTACACCCTACACGCTACACGCTACACCCAACACGCTACACTCTACACCCTACACCCTACACGCTACACGCTACACGCTACACTCTACACCCTACACGCTACACCCTACACTCTACACCCTACACCCTACACGCTACACGCTACACGCTACACGCTACACTCTACATGCTACACGCTACACGCTACACTCTACACCCTACACGCTACACTCTACACCCTACACGCTACACCCAACACCCTACACGCTACACGCTACACTCTACACCCTACACGCTACACTCTACACCCTACACGCTACACCCTACACTCTACACCCTACACTCTACACGCTACACTCTACACCCTATACGCTACACCCTACACTCAACACCCTACACCCTACACCCTACACTCTACACGCTACACGATACACACTACACTCTACACCCTACACGCTACACTACACTCTACACCCTACACCCTACACCCTACACGCTACACCCTGCACTCTACACCCTACACCCTACACGCTACATGCTACACTCTACACCCTACATGCTACACCCTACACTCTACACCATACACGCTACACCCTACACCCTACATGCTACACACTACACTCTACACCCTACACGCTACACCCTACACTCTACACCCTACACGCTATACGCTACACGCTACGCGCTACACTTTACACCCTACACGCTACACCCTACACTCTACACCCTACACCCTACACGCTACACGCTACACGCTACACTCTACACGCTACACGCTACACTCTACACCCTACAATCTACACCATACACCTTACACTCTACGTTCTACACCCTACACGCTACACGCTACACCCTACACGCTACACTCTACGCGCTACACGCTTCACTCTACACCCTACACGCTACACTCTACACCCTACACGCTACACCCTACACCCTAAACGCTACACGCTACACTCTACACCCTACACGCTACACCCTACACTCTACACCCTACAGCCTACACGCTACATGCTACACTCTACATCCTACATGCTACACCCTACACGCTACACACTACACTCTACACTCTACACGCTACACGCTACACTCTACACCCTACAGGCTACACTCTACACCCTTCACTCTACACCCTACACCCTACACGCTACACGCTACACTCTACACTCTACACCCTACATGCTACACGCTACACGCTACATGCTACACGCTACACCCTACACTCTACACACTACACCCTACACGCTACACCCTACACGCTACACCCTACACCCTACTCCCTACACGCTACACTCTACACTCTACACCCTACACCCTACACGCTACACTCTACAACCCTACACTCTACACCACACACCCTACACTCTACATTCTACACCCTACACGCTACAACCTACACGCTACACGCTGCACGCTACACTCTACACCCTACACGCTACACTCTACACCCTACACGCTACACCCTACACTACACGCTGCATGCTACACTCTACACCCTACACGCTACACCCTACACTCTACACCCTACACCCTACACGCTACATGTTACACTCTACACCCTACACGCTACACCCTACATTCTACACCCTACATTCTACACGCTACATGCTACACTCTACACCCTACACGATACACCCTACACTCTACATGCTACATCCTACACTCTACACCCTACACCCTACACGCTACACTCTACACCCTACACACTACACCCTACACGCTACACGCTACACGCTGCACTCTACACCCTACATGCTACACGCTACACGCTACACTCTACACCCTACACGCTACACTCTACACCCTACATGCTACACTCTACACCCTACACGCTACACCCTACACCCTACACCCTACACGCTACACACTACACGCTACACTCTACACGCTACACCTTACACCCTACACGCTACACTCTACACGCTACACTCTACACCCTACACGCTACACTCTACACGCTACACGCTACACTCTACACCTACACGCTGCACTCTACACCCTACACCATACACGCTACACTCTACACGCTACACGCTACATGCTACACTCTACACCATACACGCTACACTTTACACCCTACACACTACACCCTACACCCTACATGCTACACGCTACACTCTACACCCTACACACTACACTATACACCCTACACGCTACACCCTACACTCTACACCCTACACCCTACATGCTACACTCTACACCCTATACGCTACACCCTACACTCAACACCCTACACCCTACACCCTACACGCTACACGCTACACGATACACGCTACACTCTA